>NW_021680482.1:634269-705151 GCF_001412515.2 Diachasma alloeum
GGGGGGGGGGGGGGGGGGATGAAGATGGAGGAGTAAACGTCAAAAAACGTTGGATTCATAAGTTATGAAGGAATAAGTCTGACACAGTGGTTTATAGGTACGTCTGGGGCTGAACATCTGCATAAGTTCTCGGGAGTTTATATTTAACAGTGACGAGGATAGGCCAAAAGATCATAAAACTTTCAAGGAGATTGAAATTACTGTCCCAGTGATGAGAATAATCAACTTGTTCCTTCAATTCGAGTCTAGAATAGTAGTATTTAAGACACAACTCTTTTCATTCTCACTCTCAATATTTAAATATTAATTAAGGATAATATTGATTAGTGTTACGTGGATAAATGTGAGCATTGCACGTGCACAGTGCTGATCAGTGTTGCATCAATGAAATTTTTTATACAAAAAGGGGGGAAAACCATGAAACATAAAGCACGAATACAATAATGACGATTTTTTCAAAATTTTTGGAATTAGCCAAAAATTAGCTGCCAAATTATAGAGTAATTTTTTAGGTTTAAACGGGGAATGGAGGTGGAATTTTTTTTTTTTTTATGCACTACGCTTGATACCAAATGTATTATTTTATATTATATTGAGGAAAGGAAATACTGTTATTGTAGTTATTGGAGAGGACTTTAGGGTCTTTGAAAGATGATTTAAATTAGGAAAATCAAATAGTGAATAATTGTTCTTAAATTAAATTAATTATTTTGAAGATTTTGATGGAAATTAAAAAAAATAATAATCATTATTTTTATTTTTATTCGGCCGGACGCACGCACTGATCTATCACCTCATGATTAGTGAGGAGCTTCCATTTCTTTATTCAAATTTCAAATGTATTAAATTTTATGCACTCATGCGTTTATGATTTTGAATCGTTGATCAATTCCCTTTCACTTCTTAAAGTGAACTAATCAATACCCGTAATTGTTGAAACATAAGGGAATTGTTATGAATCGACTTTCTAGAAATGTAAACCATTTTCTTGAATCATTCAGAGAATTCGGGAATTCTCTGCGCAACTGAATACTTTTCGAAATTTTTCCAGAATGAAAAAAAAAACCAACATTTTCCTAGTTCTGATTCTTTTCTAAAAAACGAAAAAGAATCAAATTTATCCCATTCGCGGAAAACGGAAAATGGAAAAAACTGAAATTAATGGGATTCATGGGAAGAAAGAAATGATCAATTTCGCGTGATAAACATGAGAAAATTGACAATTGTGACACAAAGAATAATTTGTGAGTTCGAAGAATTTAAAAATATCACGTGTTTTAAATAGAAACAACAACTTGAGGAAATTTTAATCTTCAATTTCTGGAAAAACGTACTCGTCTCATTGCAACTGCGTAAAATAAATTGCTTGAAGATGATAACAGTATTTCTACTTCCCCCTGTTACCAATTAATTTCACTCAAATAATATCAAAGAAACATAATCACACTCCTCACGTGTATTTAATGTTAGCAGTGAAAATATAATTTATAAAACAAGAGGCATAAGTTGTTCTCAGAGTCATGATAATTGAGAATTATTTTTTACATTGAAGGAAAATGATAGAATGGCTCTGGAAAGTGGAGAAAAAACATTTTTTCGCCAAAGATCTGTGAGGATTCTATTGTAATTGGACCACAGAGGCAACTCACGTGGTATTTGTAATTTTAAGAAACGATCAGAGATGAATTTTTTCTGTGAACGAAATTACGAGACATATCTCATTAAGTGAGAGAGCAGAGATGAGAAATATTTTTTTATCGACCGAGTGTTTACGATCCATGAAAATAATGAGGTCCTTGGCAAGTAATATATATCAGTAAATCGAGGTAGCGTTTTGTTGCTGTTTGCCCCTACTGAGTATGCAGTGAGAGGAACGATTATTGAAGAGCATTGACCACACGATGCATTTCATTAAGGTAAATTGATTCTTTCGGGATTTATTCTGTTGATTCGGAGTTTCTGCAGTTGAGTGGAATGAAAATAGCATTCAGTATGATGAAAATTTAATATCATACTTTATATAATTTGAGATGTCCGATTCTACGGAAATTCATGGAAGTTTCTAAACAGTTGGAGGAGAGTCTAGATTCATTCAAAATCTTCTGGAGGATTCAGCAATCATTTGGAAAACTCTCGAATTCGTCGAATATTGGGAAATTCGGCTAGAGTATTCCAGAAAATTCCAGCATTCTCCAAAAATGTCATTAGAATCAATTCGTAAGTTTTCTAAAAAAATTCAAGAAAATATGCAGATTTCCCAGGAAATTCGAGGAATTCCTAAGCTTTGTCACGGCAACCTCATATTTATAGGCGGTTATAATACTCCGAGAACTTCAAAATGATCGGATATTTCCCGATAACTTCGTTGCATACAGACGAACATGTCAAGTTTCGCAGCTAAAAAATTCCCGAGCGCTTGTGCGATGGATTTTTCCTGGGAAACTTGACGCATTCGTTTGTATGCCGGAAAATTTGAAGGAAATACTCCAATTCATTTCGAAGCTCAAGGAGTATTCAGCGAATTATTTTCCCCATCACGATTCCGACAAATAAAATTGCGGTATCCGGTGCCATCATGGTACAATCGACAATTTTTTGGTATTCTGCTTGACAACGGAAAAATTACTGAACGGGACATCGCAATACCGCAATTCTATTGGTCGCAAGGACGATGGGGAAAATAATCAAGAAAATTCTTGAGTTTCCTAAAAAAATTTCAATTTTTTGAGAATTTCAGAAATTTAGGAGGATTCTCGCGAGTTCTTGGAACTTTGAGAAACTTCTCGAGCTTTGTAAAGAATTCACGAACAATTTGTAAACAATTCAAGAACTTGCAAGGCAGGTAAAGACTGCAGGTTATCTTGATATAAATAATTTCAGGAAAAAAAATGATGAATTATTACCTTTTTAAAGTACTTGCTTGCGAGATTAATGAGAAATCTCACATAATTACTGAAAGATCATTCTCATCCTCGAACGATCCATGATAAACTGAATCAACTCATTCAAATATTCAACTGGAACTTTGAATTAAATTCCACTATTTGTTCACTTCTGAAAATCACCATCAAAATGAAATTTTCTAATCCTACGCTATTCCTTTCATACATCTGCAGAACTGACCTCGACACGACTATTTGGAGCAATTTTAGAGCTACTCATCTTACAGAGGCTTTAAAGTAAAAGATTAATATTAAATGAATGCGCACACATAGACATAATTTTTTATAACGGTGCTGAATAAAAAAAATAGAAAAATAGTCATAACAATATTGAAATCAATGATGTTCTCGAAACGCAATTAATCTCGCTGCTGTCAGGACTACATATTGAACCGTGAAACCTATTAAGCTGTTGAATTGTCATTTGAATTGTCTAAAATACTTTATCTATTAAATTTAACAATGTAATTTATTGAGCCCTATCACTTGCAAGGCAAATAGAACACCAGGTTTTCCATACCTAGCTCTCAAAATGTCTTGAATAAGTTCACCGAATAACCGAATACTTCAACAAAAATACGCCACGTATGCAAGTGATTGTCAAAGAAGAAAGTCTATTAACGCTTAGTGTATAATAAATCGAGTTGGATACCAAAATTCTACTTTAACTAAATAATAAATACAGTATAATCCTTCGTAATAAGAAAATTTTATCAAAATGAATTACTCGTTCAATCGCTTTAAAATTACCATGTATATTTTATAAGCAAGTAACGTTAATTAAACATTAATTGATTATTATAATAAAGATTCAATGGTATCGTCTAATAATTCTCTTCCCTTTCTCCTTCTAGAACATAAGACTATCAATTGTTCTTATTCTGAACCTCAAAATTAATAGTGAGTCCGAAAATTTAAGAGAAAAAAAAATTGAAAAAATATGTAAAATGGTTAGCATTCAAATCTGTGTATCTCCTACTGCAGCAATTTTATTATTATTATCATTGTCGTCGTGGTTATGCATCTGTAAATGGGGATTTCGTTATAAAATGCGAGACAGTGAGGTAAATCAACTCTCATATTGAACTTAAGGATATCCAATTAAATTTAACGATTTGGACACTTTAGATTTTTTAATTGAACTGCGTGAATAAAATAAAAGAACATTGATAGTTATCAATATTTAAATTTTTTTTGCATAAAAGTCCATCTTCCTATAGGGAACCCAAATTTGGTTTTAAGGCTTTATCTCTCATAGTTTCCGAGATAATCACGAAAAACGAAAGTGCCAAAAAAAATTAATTTAATTCATCTTGTATGAGGTGTAGGAAGTGGAAAAACGCGATTCTGAGCCGTCCATCCGCCTATGGGGAACCCAAATTTCCTCAGGAATCGAATGGAATAGGTTTTAAGGCTCTATCTCTCATAGTTTCCGAGATAATCGCGAAAAACGAAAGTGCCAAAAAAAATTAATTTAATTCATCTTGTATAGGGTGTAGGAAGTGGAAAAACGCAATTCTGAGCCGTCCATCTGCCTATACGGAACCCAAATTTCCTCAGGAATCGAATGGAATAGGTTTTAAGGCTCTATCTCTCATAGTTTCCGAGATAATCGCGAAAAACGAAAATGCCAAAAAAAATTAATTTAATTCATCTTGTATAGGGTGTAGGAAGTGGAAAAACGCAATTCTGAGCCGTCCATCTGCCTATACGGAACCCAAATTTCCTCAGGAATCGAATGGAATAGGTTTTAAGGCTCTATCTCTCATAGTTTCCGAGATAATCGCGAAAAACGAAAATGCCAAAAAAAATTAATTTAATTCATCTTGTATAGGGTGTAGGAAGTGGAAAAACGCAATTCTGAGCCGTCCATCTGCCTATACGGAACCCAAATTTCCTCAGGAATCGAATGGAATAGGTTTTAAGGCTCTATCTCTCATAGTTTCCGAGATAATCGCGAAAAACGAAAATGCCAAAAAAAATTAATTTAATTCATCTTGTATAGGGTGTAGGAAGTGGAAAAACGCAATTCTGAGCCGTCCATCTGCCTATACGGAACCCAAATTTCCTCAGGAATCGAATGGAATAGGTTTTAAGGCTCTATCTCTCATAGTTTCCGAGATAATCGCGAAAAACGAAAATGCCAAAAAAAATTAATTTAATTCATCTTGTATAGGGTGTAGGAAGTGGAAAAACGCAATTCTGAGCCGTCCATCTGCCTATACGGAACCCAAATTTCCTCAGGAATCGAATGGAATAGGTTTTAAGGCTCTATCTCTCATAGTTTCCGAGATAATCGCGAAAAACGAAAATGCCAAAAAAAATTAATTTAATTCATCTTGTATAGGGTGTAGGAAGTGGAAAAACGCAATTCTGAGCCGTCCATCTGCCTATACGGAACCCAAATTTCCTCAGGAATCGAATGGAAT
Source organism: Diachasma alloeum (assembly GCF_001412515.2). Lineage (NCBI taxonomy): Eukaryota > Metazoa > Arthropoda > Insecta > Hymenoptera > Braconidae > Diachasma > Diachasma alloeum. Next base: position 639,641 of record NW_021680482.1, read on the forward strand.
AGGTTTTAAGGCTCTATCTCTCATAGTTTCCGAGATAATCGCGAAAAACGAAAATGCCAAAAAAAATTAATTTAATTCATCTTGTATAGGGTGTAGGAAGTGGAAAAACGCAATTCTGAGCCGTCCATCTGCCTATACGGAACCCAAATTTCCTCAGGAATCGAATGGAATAGGTTTTAAGGCTCTATCTCTCATAGTTTCCGAGATAATCGCGAAAAACGAAAATGCCAAAAAAAATTAATTTAATTCATCTTGTATAGGGTGTAGGAAGTGGAAAAACGCAATTCTGAGCCGTCCATCTGCCTATACGGAACCCAAATTTCCTCAGGAATCGAATGGAATAGGTTTTAAGGCTCTATCTCTCATAGTTTCCGAGATAATCGCGAAAAACGAAAATGCCAAAAAAAATTAATTTAATTCATCTTGTATAGGGTGTAGGAAGTGGAAAAACGCAATTCTGAGCCGTCCATCTGCCTATACGGAACCCAAATTTCCTCAGGAATCGAATGGAATAGGTTTTAAGGCTCTATCTCTCATAGTTTCCGAGATAATCGCGAAAAACGAAAATGCCAAAAAAAATTAATTTAATTCATCTTGTATAGGGTGTAGGAAGTGGAAAAACGCAATTCTGAGCCGTCCATCTGCCTATACGGAACCCAAATTTCCTCAGGAATCGAATGGAATAGGTTTTAAGGCTCTATCTCTCATAGTTTCCGAGATAATCGCGAAAAACGAAAATGCCAAAAAAAATTAATTTAATTCATCTTGTATAGGGTGTAGGAAGTGGAAAAACGCAATTCTGAGCCGTCCATCTGCCTATACGGAACCCAAATTTCCTCAGGAATCGAATGGAATAGGTTTTAAGGCTCTATCTCTCATAGTTTCCGAGATAATCGCGAAAAACGAAAATGCCAAAAAAAATTAATTTAATTCATCTTGTATAGGGTGTAGGAAGTGGAAAAACGCAATTCTGAGCCGTCCATCTGCCTATACGGAACCCAAATTTCCTCAGGAATCGAATGGAATAGGTTTTAAGGCTCTATCTCTCATAGTTTCCGAGATAATCGCGAAAAACGAAAATGCAAAAAAAAATTAATTTAATTCATCTTGTATAGGGTGTAGGAAGTGGAAAAACGCAATTCTGAGCCGTCCATCTGCCTATACGGAACCCAAATTTCCTCAGGAATCGAATGGAATAGGTTTTAAGGCTCTATCTCTCATAGTTTCCGAGATAATCGCGAAAAACGAAAATGCAAAAAAAAATTAATTTAATTCATCTTGTATAGGGTGTAGGAAGTGGAAAAACGCAATTCTGAGCCGTCCATCTGCCTATACGGAACCCAAATTTCCTCAGGAATCGAATGGAATAGGTTTTAAGGCTCTATCTCTCATAGTTTCCGAGATAATCGCGAAAAACGAAAATGCAAAAAAAAATTAATTTAATTCATCTTGTATAGGGTGTAGGAAGTGGAAAAACGCAATTCTGAGCCGTCCATCTGCCTATACGGAACCCAAATTTCCTCAGGAATCGAATGGAATAGGTTTTAAGGCTCTATCTCTCATAGTTTCCGAGATAATCGCGAAAAACGAAAATGCAAAAAAAAATTAATTTAATTCATCTTGTATAGGGTGTAGGAAGTGGAAAAACGCAATTCTGAGCCGTCCATCTGCCTATACGGAACCCAAATTTCCTCAGGAATCGAATGGAATAGGTTTTAAGGCTCTATCTCTCATAGTTTCCGAGATAATCGCGAAAAACGAAAATGCCAAAAAAAATTAATTTAATTCATCTTGTATAGGGTGTAGGAAGTGGAAAAACGCAATTCTGAGCCGTCCATCTGCCTATACGGAACCCAAATTTCCTCAGGAATCGAATGGAATAGGTTTTAAGGCTCTATCTCTCATAGTTTCCGAGATAATCGCGAAAAACGAAATTGCCAAAAAAAATTAATTTAATTCATCTTGTATAGGGTGTAGGAAGTGGAAAAACGCGATTCTGAGCCGTCCATCCGCCTACAGGGAACCCAAATTTCCTCAGGAATCGAATGGAATAGGTTTTAAGGCCCTATCTCTCATAGTTTCCGAGATAATCGCGAAAAACGAAATGGCCAAAAAAAATTAATTTAATTCATCTTGTATAGGGTGTAGGAAGTGGAAAAACGCGATTCTGAGCCGTCCATCTGTCTATAGGGAACCCAAATTTCCTCAGGAGGAATTGAATGGAATAGGTTTTTAGGCTTTATCTCTCATAGTTTCCGAGATAATCGTGAAAAACGAAAGTTCCATAATTTAACAGAAAGTTATTTAATTTGTTAATTTAATTTATCTAATAACTTAACAGAAAGTTTTTTTTTTGCATGAAATCGATTTATGGTCAAATTTTTACTATGGATTTTGTCACAATTCAGAGAAAATGATTATCAGTTGTGAATTATTTAGTAAAAAAGGTTGTGATTCATAAATCTGTCTCAGTAAATAGACTTTTCAAGTATTCTCAGTGGAAAATGGAGAATTAAATGAAATCCTTCAAAGTTCAAATAATAAAATCGTTGGAAAATTTTAATAAAACCTCACATGTTTGAATAAGTGACTGTACGACTTGGATATCCTTTCAAAAAATTATAATCGATGTTGGATGCAATTCTTCATCATTATTAGTGCCTATCATATTATTACTTAAATATTATGGCTAAATTATTATTAATTTATCATATTCTTTATAATTTTCAGGTATTTCAGTCGCTAGTAATGTACTACATTGTCATCACAATTCTAAACATGATATTCCTGGGCCACTGCCGGATTAATCAGGATTGCATGAGTGCCTAACAATCCTCAAAAATGGGTAAAAAGAGGAAGGAAATGCTATGGTAATTGTTAATACCATTCAATCTTCCAATTTCTCCAGTCAATTGCGTGAATGATAAAATTTAAAGAAAATCATCGATAATTAGCATTGCTCAAAGTATATTTTGCAAAGAATTATTTTCTTTCAACATGCCATTCTCATAAATTAATAAGAGAAATTATTTAAACATTGAGAAATTTATTTTCATTGGCACAGACTAATCGATTTATGGTAAAATTCTGAAGATGGATTTTTTGATAATTTAGAGAAAATGATTTTCATTACTTTGAAAAGGGTAAAACCGTACAGAGGAAAATACATCATTATCTATCAATCAATCATTTTCACAACTGAATTATTTAGAAAAGGAGATCGTAATTTTGACACAAATTTGCCTCAGAAAGTAGACTTTTTAAATATTTTCAGATTTCAAAACGTTTCTCAACAATTAAAAATTACGAATTAAATTGATACCGTCAAAGTTTAAATGATAAAATCCCTGTAAAATTCGACTGAAGGACTGCGACGAAGGAATGATGACTGCATGATTAATTAATAATTCCAAAAATGGGTAAAATGGGGCAAAGTAATTGTCAATACCATTTGAACGAGCTATCGAATTTGATAATTCCCCCTTCCCCCACCAGACGCGCTAGCAGAGCTCCTCAGCGATACTTGGAAACTACAGAGACTCGAGGAGAGGCATCCGGCGAATATCTTAAATCCCTTATATTTCCGCGTCATTAACATAACAGCATGATGAACACACTGAGACTAGTAGCCCGAAGGAATTTCCACCAGCTCCGAAACTTCAACAAGGGGTGAGTCAGTGCTTTATCTCGTGGGAGACCTGGGGGACACACGATACTCAACATAACCTCTCACTATCTCCTCCCTTGCACCTGATTCTGATGATCAGTAGTTAATTACAACTGTTTCAGTGCTGTTTATGGCCAGACAGCAGAAACTGCAGTTTCTCCAGCTGAGAAACTCACTGCCCCTCCACCCGAGGGGACTGACAAGCCTGTCAGTGATAAAATCGAAAAACTCGTGAAAGATATCACCGCGCTCAATCTCATGGAGGTTGCTGAGCTCAGTGATATCCTCAAGAAGAGGCTGAACCTTCCTGATGCTCCTGTAATGCCTATGGGTGGAATGATGATGGCTAAGCCAGAGGTACTTATGGGGAGGGTTGGGTAAAATGGACACTTGATAATTCCCCCGTGGTACACCATACCACATTGGATCATACTGGGTCGATATAACAAAAAATCCAAAACTTTAATTTTAGCGATTACAAAGCTTCCATGCGGAAGTAAAAAATTCAAAGAGAATAAATCCCTCAAAAAAATGAATTAAAATCCTACTTTTCTATTTTTTGCTGCCTGAAGTCAGAGGTAAAACTCTAGATCATCAACCGATAGTTTTCATTAACCAATTAAAACCATAACAATTGAATTATTTCAATCTCAACGCTTTTAGGAAGAAGAAGCAGCCCCTCAACAGAAACAATCATCATTCACAGTGAAGCTGACAGGTTTCGATGAGAAACAAAAAGTTCCACTAATCAAGGAAATCAAGGTTCTCGTGCCTGGAATGAATCTCGTCCAGGTAACAATCAAAATACCTTTCACAAGTTGAAAAGCAATTGCTGAAGAATGGAGTCATTACTCATGATTATTACCCCCAAATTACAGGCCAAGAAATTCGTGGAGAGTGTTCCGACGATTGTTAAAGCTGACGTAGAGAAAGAGGAAGCTGACAAATTGAAAGAAGCGATAACCAGAGTCGGTGGAGTAATCGAGATATCGTAAAGGACCCAGTGAAAAATTGTTATAAAAAATGTTCCATTCTGTCTTTAGTTTTGTAAGGGAGAATAAGAAAATGTTTTCATCAATTTTCTACGTAATTTCTTCACCCCACTAATCCCCCTATCCCTTTCCATAAGAAACAAACTCCAATAATTAAATTAAGGAAATCAAGACTCGCGCTTGGAATCACATGAAAAAATTCAATAGAAAAACTTGGCGAATTCGCCAGAAATTTCTACTGGAATTCTCTAGAAATTCTATTGGGATTCTATTAAAATTCTAGGAAATTCTCGTTAAATTCTATTCGTTTTTTGCGTTGATTCTATGAAAAAGCTGATTCTACTGTAGAGAAAAACTATTCTGGTATCCAATTATAAGCTGCATCGAACATGAACATACAAATAACAACTTTACTTTATTTTACACAATTTAAACCTATAGAAATTACCAAGACGAGCTTTATTTATTTTAAATTTTTTGTCTAATCATCATGATGATTCTCAACTCTTCAACTTCTAAACTAAACCAATGGAATCCTGGTAACAACACGCGCCTTTTCTGAATTATAAAGCTAAAAATTCATCTTCCCCAATTTTTTCTGAAATTTCTTCACCCCACGAACCTCTATCCCCCCCACAAAAAAATAAACTCCAGTAATTAGCTTCTCCTTCTCCCTTTTCGCCTCAAGAGAAATACAAACGAGGTTATGTCTCAATTGGCGGTAAATCCGGCTCGTTAAAAGTCACGTGACACTTCAAATTCTTTTCTGTTTTCAAAACAAAACATTGAAGCTATTAAGGGTATTATGACGGGGTCCATAGCTGGAAAAAAAAGCAGAGAATTCAATGAAAATTGCTGAACCGATTATTCAATCCATTTGAAAGCCGTGTGCAAAATGTCAAAACCCCTACTTAAACAATAATAATGGGAATAATTTTTGAAGTTGCTACTTACACCCGCAGTTGAATGGGGCATCGGTAATTTTTGTGAATTTCCTACGTTATCGATAGATCAATAACGTAGGAAAAGCACTAAAATTACCGATGCCCCATTCAACCGCGTGTATAAGCAGCAACTTCAAAAATTATTCCTATTATTATTGTTTAAGTAGGGGTCTTGACATTTTGCACACGGCTTTCAAATGGATAAAATAATCTGTTCAGCAATTTTCATTGAATTCTCTACTTTTTTTTCCAGCAATGAACCCCGCCATAATACCCTTAAAACCCCCACCTTCATCGACGACAAGTCCACTCCTGTCTCAAATCAAGCTAACTTCATCTAATTGTCCCCAGACACTCCGAAAATTGTATAAATTAAGTTTTACCAGAGGACTGAGTGTCAACAAAAAAATCAGAAGGGAATATCCGGTTTGATTAAGTCAAACCGAGAGATAAGGCGAACGATAAGGGGTTAACCATAACGTCAAATGTCCAGTGATGACCAGTCTTCAGGTCTTTTATCCGTGACTCCGAACCCAAAGTGTAAACCCAGTGATTGTGACTCGAAAAAAGTGATCAGTTGGTTCACTCCTTATTACAATACCAAATGTTGTGGCACTCCCATTGATCCTGAGTTATTCAATATTTTCGAGGATTTTATTCAAAACAATGGATGCAAATATTGCAACTGTAGTAAGTTATTTTGATTCATTGTTAACTAAACTAATTGAATGAAAAGGCTACTTATTGTTTCAAACGAATAATTGTCGACAATTTATTGTTGTCGAGGGGACTGAGTCTCACTCGATTGAATTAAAGTAGCATGAATAAACTCCGGCTGAGTCGTTGAGTGTAACTACGAAAATTCAATTCGAAAAGCTAAAAAAAGTTATTCATCATTGATAATTTTTCCAATGAATTGTAACTTTAATGAGTGTCAAAAATTTATACATCAAATTCTTTCTTCAATTATTTTCTTAAACAGTAGTCTCTCGTTTGACTAGGGTGTTTCGACAAACACGCTATTTCGGCAGAAAAATAAATTATTCATTGCAAAAGTTTGACACTGACGATAATTTTCATAGTGGGCCTACAATTTTTTTACTGATTTTTCTTTTATTCTTCGAGATTTTTTTCAGATTTTAATCTTCTCTCCCCTCAGAAATTTAATTTGCTCGTAAGATTGTGTTATTTTTGCACCACTAGATTAATTGTTATCAGCAGGGACTAAATTAATTATTATCAACATTGGTCACTCCATACCAAAAAAATTTTGAAGTGTGGAATTCCACTTCGCAAAAAAATTGAAAGAAAAATAATTGTTTTAGGCCCGCACGGAGAGAAATTTTTGATAAAAATTATCCTACAGTTCTATAAAAGCGTATCATATGAGTCATCGTTACCTCATTTCTATCCCGAAATTTAGTAAAAAGTAATATATGATGATCAAATTTTATTCTACGTTAGAGAAATTTTATCCTGATAAAAATAAAAAATACCGTGCCGGTAGAGTAAAAATTACTGCACCGCTAGGGTAAAATTTATTATGCCTCAGGATAAAATTTCTCTAACGTAGAATAAAGTTTGATCATCATATATTAATTTTTACTAAATTTCGGGATAGAAATGAGGAAACGATGACTCACGATACACTTTTATAGAACGGTAGGATAATTTTTATCAAAAATATTTCTCCGTGCGGTTGCACCAAGCCTTGTTATCCAAATAAACCCCGGGTAAAATTTATCCTGGGGGTCATAATTTTTCAATATTTGACCCGAAGAATAAGTTTTATTTATCCTGTAGCCCCATTTGAATTAACACTGATTTAACCTTGGGATTAAATTTTATTTTTTGTTCCACGGATAAATTTGAGATACCCTCCCGGGTAAAATAATTCATCGAATACCCAAATTTACTTTTTTTCCTATCTGACGTTTTCGTTACCCGGAGCTGGTGCAACCGGGCTCTACAATTTTATCAAAACTGTATTTTTTTTCAATGACCGATTGAGTCAGATCTAGACAAAATTCTCGATGAATTTATCTCGCGAAGGGAGAGAAGAAGAGGCCTGTTTGCAATGTCACCTCCAAAGTCTGATATACTAATTAATAAACAAAATAAGTGAAAAGTATTGCAATGTTTTGAAATAATTAGGGGGAACCAGGAAAAATGAGACCATTGACCCTCGTGACCCTGGTGATCCTTCTAATTCCAGAAAAATTTACTCCACACCTCAATTTTTCACTTTCCGCCGCCCCGCATTATCAATAATACTAGACTGCCGATCAAGCACAAACTCAAGCAAATTATTTTTATTCACATCAACTTTCATTTAGAATTTATACAAAATTTTAATCTTCATAATTCAAGTTACGTTTATACTACTTTAAACCGACTTCCGTCATTAAGTGTTTATTACCGAGACGCGAGAAATTCATACGAAAACTTTCTGCGATGAAGAATATTCCTGGAAACTAACAAACACATAAACACAGTACCTCACAAATCCCCGGTAATAATCAAATCGGTCAGTAGGTGATTTCGTGTTCTTGAGGAAAGGACGAGAGTCTTTGCGGACTTGATATAATTTCTACTATATAACAATTCGAATTATATTTTCTAATATACAACAATACGAATTATTTTGCCTGGAGAATCGAGAAATAAAAAAAAACACTATCATCTCGCCGCGAGTGGAACCGCGGGAGGAAGAGGTCAGTCACCTCTTCCGTCTGTTCGAGGTCAATTACATGTGAAACAGAAGAAATATTTAGTTTCTCGATGGATCAATTGCGCAGTTGAAAATGCCTAAGCGAAAATTCTGTGAGGTATTACAGCTATTTTTCAATCGATTTTACTGACTAATAATTGATGTGCAAAAATCCTAGGCGTGTGATAAGATTGTCCGATGATATCCGTTATCAGGACGAACGGTATGATGTCATCACAACAGTTGTCATTATGAAGGTTGGATTATAATAAAAATCAAGGTCGCGAGAAAGTGATTGTTGAACAAAGGATGAGTGACGCAAGAAATTTGTCATTCTTTCACGATTAATCGTACAAAGTGGTGAAACACCGGGGAATCTTTTCCAGGTGATGCTCGACGAGGGGACTAGCGACGAGGGCGAAACGGGGATTGGGCTCAAAAGGGTCAGGCGGGTTAGTGACGTCATTGACAGTATTGGGGAGCCAGGCGAAGAGGTGCCCTCGGGGTACTGCACCCCAAGGACTACGGAGACTGATAATGAAGTGGTAAATTGTAGTGCATTGTTGGAAAATTCATCTTGAAGTTACGGTCTTAGAAAATTACTTATCGAATTTCAACTGAATAACTGAAATTTTCAACAGAAACTACAATTTTCGAGTCCAGAAATTGCAATTGTCGAGTCTAATGACAATGAAAACTACTGACAATTATAAAAATTCGGCGATTGGTGGAAACTATTGAACATTTCAGCGTATGTGATGTGATGAATTCAGTAACGAAGCGGTAAAACGGTTCAAGTCGATTTTGAGGATTGGCCAGTTTTCAATGAATACCTCGAAATCTAAGGGAGATAGCAAAATTTTTGTCACCACCTTTTTTATAGCTTTCAATTCGCTCTACAAAAAAGGTTATTGTGATAATTTCGTTATCCTCCTTGAATTCGGAGATATTTTTCGAAAACTCGGCTAAGGGTTGAATCGTCTTACCGCTACTGAATTTTCAGAATGAGTGGAAGGATTCAAGCTGTCGTTAAAATAATAATTCGACTAAGATGAAAAACTCAATTTTGTTCCAAGTAATCATAATTTTTAATTGAATTTCCAAGTAATTCAGAAATTTCAAAAAGGATTTTATCTCAAGTTGAATTGAAATCCATAGAATTGAAAATGCGAATGCAGCTGTTACTTTAATTGGGATTTTGAATGAATAATTTATCTCGATAAATAATGAACAAATAGTTAGTTATCGTTAATTGAAAATATCTGCATGATGCCTTCATAATGTAGAGACTTCTTCAATTTGTTGCAACTTTTTAGTTGTAATAATTTTTCGAAATAATTCAATAATATGCATCCAACATTTTCAAATCTCATGGAACAACCCAATAAATGCATCATTTTTAATATTAAAAACTCGACATCGGCAAAGTGAAATTCAGTTTTTTTTTACATTCTGGATATATTTCTTAAAGCATCAAAACGATACCTGATTCATTGAAGCTGTATCATTCAAATGGGAGATATTGACTCTTCAAAAAGATCCATTTGACTTTATTCCCATTTAGAATTATTCTTAATTTATGTTCTCTGAGGTATTTTTACAAAAATGAAATGATGAAATTAAATGAATGAACAAAAATTGGTGAATCAGTTTTTGGAATCACCGGAGCAGGATACACCAGAGTCGGTTGCTGTTTTTAAACCGGACTGGTTGACCCAGAAGAAGACTTCGGATCTTCTGGATGCTGGACTGTCATCGTTACACTCGTGCTCACAGGAGGCCGCAGATTTGTCACAGCTCAGGTAATGAATCAACAATTAATCGTTTTTACTTCGAGACGAATCGTCAATTTCGGCAAATGCAAACCAATATCAAGTTCGTCAATTCAACGAAAGCCTATGAGAAATTTGCTGAAATATCTCCGAATCTAAGGGAGATAGCGAAATTTTCGTTATAACTTTTTTTGTAGCTCTCAATGTGCTCTACAAAAAAGGTTCCAACAAAAATTTTGTTATCCGCCTTAGATTCCGAGATATTTATTGAAAACTCAAAATCGACTTGAACCGTTTCACCATTTCGCTATTGAATTTAAGTTAGCATCAATTTAATTCGTTCGGTCACTGGTGCTGGACAAATCTCATTCGTTCGAAACATGAACAGTTCACTCTGTGTGGAAAATAATGGTCTATTAATTATGGCCAGTGGCGCAAGTGGCGTCTCCGCAACGATGACAGTCCACAAAGACGCGAATGAATACAATATGAGCCACAAGTATCGAGGGAAATGCATCGTCTTCAATCACGACGTCTTCGACACTGGATTTCCCTTCAGGGAGGGTTCTGTACTCGACGCGAAGAGGATTGACAAAACGTTCAGTAATCTGGGGTTCGAGGTGGAAATCTTGGAGAATTTAGAACACTCCAAAGTTATTGAGAAAATTAACGAATGTGAGTCTAATTAAGAAATATTTCTTTAAGGAAATCCAAGTATCTTTTCTGCGTTAAAATAATTTGGAGAAACTAGTGAATTAGCGTTATTCAAGAGACATTTTACAGACAGATACTTAAATATCTTTGAATTTTTGGATGAGCTTTTTTCAACATCGCGTTTATCCTTAGTGAGTGCCGAAGATCATTCTGACAACGATTGCATTTGTATATTCATGCTGACCCATGGACTAGAGCCAGACCTGATTTTCGCTAAGGATGTGGCGTATAACGCGGAGAAATTGTGGAAGCCCTTCACTGCTGACAAATGTCCAACTCTGGCAGGAAAACCAAAGCTCTTCTTCTTTCAGGTAAAACAGATGAGCATAAATACCGGACAGAATTATGGAAAATATATCGATATTTTTGGTAAAACTAAGGCATGTTGAATTTTGCATTTAAATCTGAAGAGTTGCGGATGTACTCGCGTGGCTGAGATTATGTTGAACAGGGATAATTCAGAAACTCGTGCTTGTTAGTACTTGATTGTCGATCATTGTAACTCGCATAAGAATTTTTTTTTAACTATAACAAATTCTCATGCCGACGACGGTGGCCGAAGTGGTTAAATCGCTCGGCCGGATGGCGGGAACCGTGAGGCGCGGGTTCGAGTCCGGCTTGGGGCAGGCATTTTTTAATCCTTCGGAAACCGTCGAACGGTAGTCTAGATACCGAGAATCATCGGAGAAGTGGTAGAAAAACATTCCTCGATGATGCTCGGTCGATGGACGTCCGTGTCGACCAAGGTTTTCCATGATTTCCCTTGGTCACCAGGAGAAGTTTGTGCACGGCGTACAGCTCCTGGGGTACAATGCGACACGGTTGGAGAGGAAGTCGGCCCATGATAACCGCAAATTAGGGAACTTGTAAAAACCCGAGTAGAGTATACATGGCAAATAATAAAATAAAATAACAAATTCTCATTTCCATTGAACTTCTATTGAAAATTATTAATATTATTAGTGTTTTTTGCTATTAATTTGTGGACGATTCTATTGAAGAATTTCGAAAGTTCACTGTACGTTTTTTTAGAGAAAAATTCATTTGGATTTCATTCTTTCGTACAACTTTTACTATTGAGATATTTTCCATAGGAATTCCTCACCCTGGATTTTCTAAATTTTCTCCGCTCCATTTTTCTTCTCCTTTCATAAGAAAAAACAATTGGAAAAACAAAAAATTTGAGCCGGAGAATTTTATACAGAATATCTCAATAGAATAAGTTGCATAGAAAAATTAAATTCCATTGATTTTTTTTGTAGAATATTTTCCATTGAACATTTCTATTGAAAACAAAGTGCAATTAAGCTTTTTCAATTGAATCAGTTAAAAACTAAGGGAAAGTTTAACAGGAATTTCCAACTCTGGCATAGAAATTTCCAGCGAATTTGCTGGGTCTTTCCATAAAATTATTCGTAAAGAAATGGAAAACTTTACGTAAATGATAATTCGAGGCCAACAGCTGTCACATTCGAACACATATGTTTCGAAATATTCACCAGTGCTTCATGATGCCACGAAAAAATCCCCCACACTACAACTAAAATTTCAGTGTAATGCAACAGATTTTCAACTCTTTTGTTCGCATTCTCGTTTTATTATTGAATTTCACGTTTCCCGAGATAAAACAATTTGAATGAAAAAATTGAGATCTTGTAGTTTACCCAAATGTTCGAGATAAGCTAGACCTAAAAAATTTGTTGATTCAGCTTTGTTCTGAAGAACAAAACAACAAGCTGTTTTATCGTTACGAGCATCGAATTCCTAATGTTCCTGATTTTTAATTTTTCATATGAAATAATGAGGCATGCAGGGGAAAATTATTGGACGCAGGCGTTGAATTGAAGCATTCCCGATTAGCTCCATGCAGGACTGAAGTAGATTCCGCTACCACTTCTTATACATTGCCTACCCATGCTGATTTTCTTATTGCTCACAGCACAGTTCAAGGTAGGATGGGAAAAATCGGATTCACTCTTATTTTTAGTTAATCTTTGGCTCTAGTTATCAATCAATTTTTTCTAATGGTAGCATTTTTGAAATGCCTAAAAAACGAGTGATGTAATATTTGAATAGCCCCTTTAATTGTTCTGACTCAACTCATCAATTAATTTTTCTAGTTAAGACTTTTTTATTACGATTATAATTGTTCTAAAGTGATCAATCAATTTTTTTTAATGCTTGCGTTTTCGAAATGTCTAAAAAACGTGCGATTTAACATGTGAATCGCCCCTTTCATTGTTCTGACTCAACTCATCAATTAATTTTTCGAACTATGACTTTTTTTATTACGATTATGATTTTTTTAAAGTGATCTATCAATTTTTTTAATATTCGCATTTTCGAAATGTCTAAAAAATGTGTGACATAATATTTGAATAGCCCCTTCAATTGTTCTGACTCAATTCATCAATTAATTTTTATAATTATGACTTTTTTTACTACGATTATGATTTTTTTAAAGTGATCAATCAATTTTTTTTAATGCTTGCGTTTTCGAAATATTAAAAAAACGTGTGACGTAATATTCGAATAGCCTCTTTAATTATTCTGACTCAATTAATCAATTAATTTCCCGAATTATGATTTCTCATAGGCCACTACTCTTGGAGAAATCCCGATTGTGGCACCTGGTTCATCCAGTGTCTCTGTGATGCAATAGACGAGCATCACCAAACGACTCATTTACAAAAAATCCTCACGATTTGCTCAAGACGAATTGCCACCGATTTCGCGTCCTACAATGATCTCTACCCCACGGCTAACGATCAAAAGCAAGTGCCTTCAATCACCTCGATGCTCATAAGAGACATCTACTTCACTCCGAAGTAAACCACCCACGAGAATAATTCATTATCATTTTTTCGTTTTCATTTCCTACTTTACTTATGAATCAATTAATCATTTTTTATTTGTACAAATAATTTGTTCGATAGTAAATGAAATTTATTACTATTGGATTTTTTGGTAGAAAAATACTGAATTCACATCGTTGTTCGTTTTATGCGTTGAATTTATGAGAAAAGAGTTTCGTTCTGATTTAATTACTTGGAGATTTAATAAAGTTTACGACTGGCATTTATCGTTATTAAATCAATTACATGCAAATTTTTTGAGTCAATATGTATCTCTTACCTTATGCAGCTCTCCTCCTCCTCCTCCTCCTGGAGATCCCTCATCATGAATTATTTCTGCTGAAGTAATCCTGTGGACACTGGCACTTATTAAAACACTTTACACGACACTCAAATATTCATATTCTATGAATAATTCACCTCATGAAAAATTTTAGAGGTCGTAACAAAGGATAAAATCTACGCCAATAAATTTATTGTTTTTTAAAATCACTTTTCAATCGATTTCTCGGTTTAAATCATCACTCCTGCGAACTAATTAGTCTTTATTACACTATTTTTCGACACATCACACATGGCACTAATTTTAAACGAAGTGAATAATCGGGGGAACCCCCATGTCCACACAGAGAACTGCACTTCAATTTATGAAAAAAAGGAAAAAATTCACTTGGATTTATTAGAATTTTTGATTCTTCACTTGATTGTTAATTAAATGACCCTGGCAAACATAACCACTGTATTCCACATACAAAAGAAAATGTAAAAACTCATGAATCAATACAGATATCAGGCGACACTGAAGAACTCCACGACCCGAACGAAAGAGTTATTAATTGCTGTCATTTTTTTTCATAAGAAATGGTCGATTGTTCTAAATAATCTTCTTTCATAATCAACCGTGAAGAATACTCGAAAAAAATGCGCAATTTTCCCGGAAATCCATTAACAATTTAGAATTTCCCTCATGATGGCCCCAATTTAATTATTCCCCCTAGAAAATCCTGAAAAGTCGGTTAAACCCTTCCGAGGAACGCGAAAGGCAGTATCTACCGTGGATATACCGTGGATATATGGAAGATCGTGGACCCTCAACTTCTACTTCTCAAATTAAATCTAGACAATAAACTAGACACATAGAATCAATTGATAAGTGATATGTAGACAGTACACTAGTAAATAATTTTCTCAAAATATTAATTCGTTGAATACGAATATCAGTCTAGATTAATATCTGGCATCTGGAAGAGGCATCATAACAAAACTATTGTTGACATTCCCCCACCCCCCCAAATAAAAATCTTGAAGCCTTTAAAATAAACAAAAAAACTGCGAAAAATCCTCATTCACACAGAACGAAGCAGGACAAAACACAAACATTTCCCTCATTTCCCTACGAAATTCATCAGAACTTCTTTCAACTCCATGAAAAACATGCAATACTCGCCACAATGACCCCAGTCTCAGTAAAAATCCCTCTAAAAAGCCCCTAAAAACTGGCAAAATTCTCCCGAAAAGGTCGACGATCCACTTAACAACACCGAATTCTTTGTTATCATCCACCATCTTGAAGAGAAATCAAAACACTACTGTTGTTGTCGACTACTCCCCCCCCCCCCCCNATCAAAACACTACTGTTGTTGTCGACTCCCCCCCCCCCCCGCCAAAAAAAAGAAAATCTGAAAGCCTTCAAAATAAGGAAAAAAAAAAGCGAAAAATCCCCATTCATACAGAACGAGACAGGGCTGAGACAAAGGAAATGATCATTCCCCCAAAAAAACAAACATTTCCCTCATTTCCCTACGAAATTCATCAGAACTTCTTTCAACTCCATGAAAAACATGCAATACTCATCACAATAACCCCAATCCCAATAAAAATCCTCCTAAAAAGCTCCTAAACTCTTCCGAAAGATTCGACGATCCTCTCAACAACACCAAATCCTTTGTTATCATCCACCATCTTGAAGAGAAATCAAAACACTACTGTTGTTGTCGAGTATCCCCCCCCCCCAAAGAAAATCTTAAAGCCTTCAAAATAATAAAAAAAAATCGAAAAATCCCCATTCATACAGAACGGGACAGAACCGAGACAAAGGAAATGATGATTCTCCCAAAAACACAAACATTTCCCTCATTTCCCTACGAAATCCGTCAGAACTTTTTTCAATTCCATGAAAAACATGCAATACTCACCACAATGACCCCAATCCCACTAAATATACCCTTAAGAAGCCCCTAAAAACCGGCAAAACTCTCCCGAAAGATTCTACGATCCGCTCAACAACATCGAATGCTTTGTTGTGATCCGCCATCTTGAAACCTAAACTCTCCGCCAAAAATCCCCCCTTCCCCGCCGCCATAAAAATATTACTAATTAAACAATTGATCTCTAAAACCCTCGACCAAATTTTGTCAACAAATTGACTGCGATGACGACCTCCACCATCTCCACTTCCGTTCGAACCCGGCGGGAGATTCAAACCTCGAATCACGTGACCACCGATGGCTCGTAAATTGGCTGTGAAATGAGAACGAACCCAAGGAGCGCCACGACAGCCACGACTAACTCACCAATACCCAATCGACAGTCGTAGGCGGTCCAAGTGCGTGTCCTGCTGATGTCTACTGCCACGATGGCCGAAGATGCTGAGCCAAACGACAATTCCAGGATGAATGCCGACGAGAAAAGCCTGAACGAGGTTGGTAAAGCCCCAGAAACAATTACCCTCCCACTGAGAATAGCCAAACCCCCAGATTACGAGGTAGTGCTCGATGGTTAAGTGCCAGAACATTGGAGGTTGCAAGTGTGATTGACATTTTGACAGGTGAACAGTCACGTTCCAGTGCCAAATGAGAATGACGTTGGTATCGTTGGGTTTGAAGCGAGAGAAGTTATATCGAGGCTCGAGGATGCTGTGGAGAGAGCTGCTGATGGTGGTGGCATGACTTGGGACAGTCATCTGGGGTTCTTGACACAGTCGAAGAGTCCTGAGACTATTCTGCAGCTCATCCAGGTGATTTTCCGAATTTTTTAACTGTAAAAATGGAGCTTCTTGTATCATATCTCCTGGCCAAATGGTGAGATGGGGATCAATCAGGTGTCATTTTAAAGCCTGAAAAAATATCTGCAAAATGTAAAGAATGCCGATTTTCAATCTGTGGATCTTGAGTTATTCCTAACAGAGTTGAATGAGTTATTTGCTCATTTTAACTCTTCCTCGAAGGAACGATGGGTGTAAACTGAAGCTTAATTTCTACATTTTATCCCTTATTTCATGTAGGGAATAAAATCATTAGGATGAAGGGTCGATTCATCATTTTTTCGGTGTGAATATTTGAATTATAATTTTACTCGACCTTTCTAGAGTTATTTACACCTCGTGAGACAATAAAAATACTTACAACTTGCTTCTTAACTTGAACAACCAGTAATAAAAGGAAAAAAATATTCTATTATCGAATTCCTCATTTTAACTCTTCCCCTGGGAAACGATGAGTGTTAAAGTGAAGCTTGCTTAGTGTATTTGATCCCCTGTTTCGTCTAGGCTTGAAGTCATTAGGATGAAGGGATTAATTTATCCTTTTTTCGATGTGTTTTATTTTGACGAGAAATATTGCATCCTTACCTGGGGATGATCCATCTTTTTTAGTTGTTAAACAAGCTTCTGAATTAAAAATAAATCAATAAGCACTTGAATACTGCATATTCAAATCAAAATCTATGAAACAGTAATTCAAAATGACTGATAATGAACTTGAGCATTGAATAATCGACAATAATTCGTGATGTCGTTGACATAAATCATAATGCGTTGAATTCACATATGTTGACTTTGTGTGTCGAAATTGTCAAGTATTATTTAGCCCAGTAATTCCCTTAGAAGGGTAAAGCATCCCAAAAGTAGCTTAAATACACTAAGCAACATTTAATTTACCCTATAGTTTTTTGCATATATATAAAAAACGTTACGATCATGGTTTCCTGCCCCTTAGGACTTAGTGATCCACGAGGATGCACCTCAGAGCTTGGAGGGCGACCCCCAGGACCCTCCACCAGCTCAGCTGACGAACCTGCCACCCCTGACAGAAGCAGCAAAGCTGTCTCTCGTCACACATTCAGTTTCAGCGTACGCTGTTGCCCTCCCCAGAGCCCATGCACAGAGACTAGCTGCTCGGCTGGCCGCAGAAACCACGAGGTGGTTGAGTCACATATTCAGGTTCGTCGACTGCGCGTCGTCCTTCCACGAGGATCATCTTGAGGGGCTTGTCAGAGTTACGAGACTGGCGTTGCACAGGAAGTATCCGAGGTACATGGAGGATGGGTTTACAGCCCTGTCTGCTGCTCCACCTCTTATCTACAGCTCTGTGGCTGCACCGCTGGGAGTTGTGCAACATTTATGCAGACAGGTGAGGGGTATTTCTGAATTATGGATGCGTCCGGAAAAATGGCTTAGTTGACTTGAGTAAACTTTATTTGAATTGAATGAAGGGGTTTATTTGATTTATAGCACGTGGTAAAGGCTTATTCAAACTTTAACTTGATTTTTGTTTGTTGTTGAGTGTTATCTTATAAATTATGTATAAAACAGCCTGGGGTATAAATCTTTGAAGATTGTAGTTTACCAAGTCGGTAGCAAAGCGGTACAATGGTTCAAGTTGAACTAGCTCTCAGTTTTTGAGGAATATCTTCGAATCTAAGGGAGATAGAAAAAATTTCGTAGTGACCTTTTTCGTAGATCTTAATTTGTTCTACAAAAAAAGTTATGACAAAAATTTTGCTATCCGTCGTAGATTCTGAGATATTCATTGAAAACTTACCAATAGCCAAAATCGACTTATCAGTAGTATATATAACTTAACTTTTGTAGATTAAAATCTGAAATAAATTCTAAATGGAAGTTAATATGAATCAAAATCTTTTGGCTGAGTCTGTGCTCAATTGGCAGTCTAATATTATTGATAACAATTAATTTAGACGTACAAAAAAAATATCGACTCTTATGAGCAAATTTTTTCGAGATTAGCGAGAAAATTAAAATGTAGAAAAAAATCTTGAAAAATCGGAAAAAAATCTAAATTCTATGTTTAATATGAAAACTAGTGTCAATATAAAAATTTTGTTATAAATACTTTATGTTTCTGGACACCCTGAATGCACAGGGTTGCTCTAGTCAAACGAGCGATTATCATTTAAGAAAATTTGATGGATGAATTTTTCACACTTGTCACAGTTAGAATTCCTATGAGCCATTTTAAACTTGTTTATCCTCGTTGCACTCAACGACTCACGTCGAGCTCGGATATACTACTTCAAACCGTTTTATCGCTTCGCAACTGAATTATTCAGCGAATTCTCCACGAAAAATAAATCTTTCATTCATAAAATTTTCAGAATATTCAAAATCAAGGATCACAGTCAGCCCTTCAAATTCTAAACAACAAAATCATAGCAAAATGTTGGTCTACATACAAAGTGTTCAACCAAAAATTCTAAAGTACTTGAATATCCTTAAAATCCAGGACATTCCCCTCTCCACGAACCGAGCCTTCCCAATAATTTCTACTTGACCTCTCCTCCAGTGAGCCACTGAGCCACTGGTCCCAAACCCCCGACCAAAAATCCCCATTCAACAGTCACTGAACCCCAGTAATTTTCAGCTGTCGCTGCCTCTCCACTGCGTCCGCCCGATCCCCCAAACCACGATGTTCGGTTCTCGCCAAGTGATGGACGTGGCGGCCCTCGAAAGAAGGCTCTCCGAGGACAGTCAATCGAGCAACGTAACCCCCCTCCTGGTCCTGGGTGAAGTGGGTTCAGCGATAACAGGCCACTGCGACAACGTGACCCGTCTCCGCGAGATCTGCGACAAATACAACGTGTGGTTGCACCTCCGAGGGCACTCCCTGGCTGCCCTGGCCTTTAACACTTCCCCCAAAGACCTCCCCTCGAAGCTCGCCGACAGTATAACCCTCCCCCTGGGAGTGTGGCTGGGAATTCCCTCGCTCCCAGTGGTCACCCTCTACAGACTAACCGACACCAAAGGCGGAAAGCCCACCTCCCGCGACACAACCCTCTCCTTAGTATCAGGTCTGATGGTGGAGTCCCTCTCCAGAAGACTCCCAACTCTGCCCCTCTGGGCAGCCCTCCAAGTCCTGGGACGCGAGGGCATCCAGAACCGCTTCAAGAAGTGCTTCCAGGTCATCGAGGACCTCTACAACAGAATTAAAAAATTGGAGAACATTAAATTCCTGAGTCAAATACCTGGTGGAGCTGAGGGAAGCCAGGAGAATGGAAGATGGACGATCAACGACTTGACGACTAATCCTGTGAACAGTCCACAATTGTTCGAGGTGATCTCGAGTGCCCTGGTGTTCCAGTACGTCCCCACGACACTTCCCACCCCCCTGGAGGGAGAATACCATTCACTGCCAGAGAGAATCCCCCCTTACTACGACAAACTGAACTCGTGGCTCGGTCAGATCCTCCAGCGAGACATCGAGAACGTGCCAATAGAGCTCTGTGAGATCGAGCAGTATGGAGTGGCCATCAGGATATGTTGTCTGGAGAACATTGGGCCTGTCCCAAGCTCAGAGGACATGGACAACGTTATTGCGTGTCTCGAGCAGCAGATCGAGATACTGAATGCCACTGTTGAGCATAAGGAGACTTTTATGAGACTCGTTGCGCAGAATGATTCACTGCACCTTGTGGAGATGCCAGGGTGGGCTGGTCTGGGGGGAGTTCGTTATGCCCCTCCCACGTGGATTCAGATAATGACTGAGCAGACTAAGGAGGAGTTGAACAGGTTGAATATGCAGCTGGTGGAGGCACTGAGGAGCACTGATGCTGCATTCTCGTTGGGAGAGGGAGCTGATGGTCTGGCTTGCGTCAGATTTGGAATGGTTACGCAGGACACTGATGTCGCTGAACTGCTTTCCCTCGTCCTTCAGGTTGGCCAGGAAGTCGAGGCCAGCTCGAAGCTGCTTGACACTATGTCAGAGGTCGTTAAAAGGGGGATTGAGGCGGCACAAACTGATCTGGAGAGGGAGAATGCGGAGAAACTCTGGCAGGAGGGCATTCTGAGGCATGTGCCAGTCGTTGGGACCTTCGTCAACTGGTGGAGTCCACCTTCTAAGGAAGCTGGGGTTCGTGGTAGGAGTCTCAATCTTCAGGCGGGGGTCGTTGAATCCACTGAGAATATCTACAAGTACCACATGCAACTGCAGCCAAATTCAACGAGTAATAATTCAGGCGCTAGAACACCACCACAGCCACTTATTCAGACACCCGTGGGGGCTGGCAGCCAAAGCCACAGCAGGTCCTCGAGCCACTCGAGTCTCCAGAGCGGTAAGGGAGTGCCACTTGTTAATAATTCAAATTTACCACAGACTGTTGTCAAAGAGGAAGTGCCCGAGGTATCCTCGTAGTTGGGTTCTAACTAATTTTGGGGGTTCAAGTTTTTTTTTCTTAGAGGACGGCTTGAGGTCTTTTACCAGATTAACTTGGGTGAAATTACTTAGGTTGGAAAAGGCTTTTTCTTTAGAACTTTCACGATCTGGGGAATTATCAACGATTGGGGGTTGCATGCAACCGATATTTTTTGATGAATTATGCAAGATCGATGAGTTTCTAATTTGTGAACTTTTTCATTTTTTTATGATTTTCACAGTTAAAGAAAACGTTAGGAATTTTATACCTCCAATTTTCGTAATTCTTCATTTTATTCGATGGGAAAAATCGTGCAACAACCCAGTTGGTATGACTAATTAAATTTCCATTTGATATGACAATAGGAATGCTTGAAAATGATGAAAATTCAAGCAAGTGTGGTCGTTATCCAGCGATTTATTCCAAATTCGATCCATTGGATATTCAATAGATTTTTAACATGAAATGATAAATCCGTGAGGTATTTTTAGTTCAATTCCAATCCATTGGATCTAAAAAGTGGATGCAAAATACTAAATATTTTTTAATTTCAGCGAATAATGAAAAATTAGTAAAAGTCATGGCGTTGAAAACGTCTGCTTCTTCATTTCTCGCTATTAAAAAAAAAATAAAAACACGTATCTAATCTTTTCACCATTCAATTATTATATCCAATAAACAAAATTACGCAATCAACTAATTATTGAAGTCATCTTATCGAAGTTCATGTTCTTCGTGTCGCAGAATTGTTTTCGCAAAAGTTATTTCGTCAATATTTTATGGCAAAAGATCTCTCGACGTAGAGCCTCTTCTTCTCCTGAATTCAACTTTGTAAATTTTACCCGTTTACAATTTCATCAAGAAAAATTCCGCATAGAAAGCTTATTAATTATCACATGGCTTAATGTACTTAGAACCATAACGCTCGATTCCAATTCCATTCTTTTAATTTTTCCACTAATTATCTGAAGTTATTTAAGTCTCTTTGAATGCATTGTTTCATGCGCATAATTATGTTCAACGAATGAATAACAAATCAGAGTTTTATTTTATTTAATAGATAGACTCGATTGAAAAGAAGGGGATAATCCTCATGAATTGTCAGGATTTTAATATTTTCTTTATGTTGTATTATCATTTTTCCTTTCGTAATTTAATAATTTTTCAATGTGCAATTTATTCCTAGTGCATAGCCACAATAATAACTAGACATTAATTCTCAAGCACAATAATTAAACAGTTCAAATCCATAACTAACGAGAAAAATCGTGTGATATGAGCATGAATAACTGAATTCATCACCAAAGATCTGGCCTCGTGTTAAATCAGTCAATTTAGATGATTCCGATTATTTGCACATTTATTTCTTTCGCCGAGGGTTCAAAGGAATATAATGAAGGCGATTGATTCGTAATTGAGGATAATTATTCGTTTTCTAGTGAATTAACGAGAATTTAAGCGATAATAAAGTTACACTTGTTGATACCCAGGTGTATGCGAAATAAACTAAGTTCATATGTATATTTATGTACCAAAACCTTGTAATAAAGTATTGCTACAGAAGGAACAATAATAATAATTAAATAATCAATAACACACAGTTTCGATTTATTCATCTCTCTTTATTTCTTCACTCACTTTTTCGTTTTTATTTCTCATTAAATTCTTGCGTTACACTATTTGTATGACAATAGGAGCATTTTAAACAGTATGAAATTCTCAATTAAATAAATATAAAAAAAGGGGAAAAAAACGAGCCAAATATTCAACCTCGACAGAATACTGTTATTGTTCCCGTTTTGCGTATTTCATTACGGCAGTCTTCAGGATGATATTTTTCTCGTATTATTAATGGTTTTTTTCTCTCTTTTATCTGCAATTAATGCACTATTTCTTATTATTAGTTTAGAAGTTAATCTGTCAAACGTAAATTGCTTTTATTCTTTTAATTATTTACCGGCTTCTCTTAACAATTACACAAAGAGTCGCACGCACTTTAACTTGACACTAAATACAGATTTTTCTTATTCTCTTTTTTCCTTCATCGTTAATCAATTAATTAATAGGAGTAAAAGTTACGAATGGCGTAGTGTAAATGTAACGGCAAAGAAATTTTGCGAACAAAAAACTGTTTTTCATTGAGCCACTTTATCAATTACGGATTACGGATTGGCAATTATTTAAACTCCGTTCCATAATTAAAAATCTTTAGTTTACACTCCATAAATTACAAATCGACAGAATACTTCGATGGGGTAAATTAATGATACAGGGATTAATGATAATGAATGATCAATCATGGAAATGAAGGGAATTAAATAAATGCTCGTGGAATGGCACTGTCAGTCCTTCATCACGAGACTAAACCGTGATTCCGAGGACTCGTCACTAATTAGTTAATTACATCCTGCCTGAGAGTATTAACAAGCCTCTCAGACCCATTAACGACTCTCTCATATTTTTTTTTACGTGAAAGAACACTGAATGATTAAAATTATCACACATTACACTTCTAAGATAATCTAACACTTTTGTCTCTACGTATTTACAAAGGGGTAACGCCACTGAATTATTTGTTCCTTTGTGGGGGGAAAAAAACATCGTCAGTTGACATCTCGAACTTTTTTTTCTCAAATTACCTCAACATATTCTCTCTATCTTTGGATCTCGCGTCAAACCATTTATATTCATATATATGTATATATTAAAAAGGCTTGTATTCTTTAACGTTATATTCATATTCATCTTTCCTCTTGTGCTCTTGGTATTTTCACATTTAATTGCCACGAAATTTTTCGTAAGTGAACAAACCGAAAAATCATGGGTCATTGTGGTATCAATTTGTACTTACATAAATGCGATCACCTGAGCTGTGGCAGTTTTTTTTTATAAATCGATGATAGGCTTTAATTATCGTTTTTTTTTCTTGTTATTCAATCACGTGTGAAAAAATTGGGACTTCATTCAAGAATTATATTGGAATTCTATTAAATAATTCTGTTAGTTGTTTCGCCAATTAGATTGGAATTTATGCAACATATCGCGTCATTTTTTAAAGAATATTCGATGGCAAAAAGTCCATGGATGTTCATTCTTCGTAATGAAATCCAAGAAATTTATGCCCAAGAAATCAACATTAATAAACATTTTTCTAAAAAAAACATCCATTCAAAAATGCACGACAAAGTTGTATAATTTGTAATAGAATATGCGAAAAAAATAGAATTCCCATAGAACTCCAATAGAATTTCTCTGAGAAAGTGCTAGTTTTATCTATTAAATTTTTTCATACGTGAATTATTCAATAATCCATGGAAACTCTCCGCGCTGCCGTGTGAATAAGGGCATATCCGGTCTCAGATCGTTGACATTCAATAAATACATGAAATCGGTAACACCGTTATACCGATTAAATTCGTAATAATAGGTATACATTACTTAGGCGATGAATTAATTTGTGTGCATTATTTCCTTGTTCCATATTTTCGAAGACATGAGAAAAATAATCATAAGAAAAAACCGTTTTTCACTACAAATTGCGCGTTGCGCGTAAAATGTAAAATATATGTATATATTATATAAAAAAGTGTCTTTTGGTATCCCTCTCACATTTAAATCGTAATGAAAAAACTTGGGGTGTACGATGACACCAATATCGTTTTGTACATAGACTACAAATTTGATTCATCCTCCCCAGGATAAATTTCCTTTCTTTTCCCTTTTTTCGAGTAAAAAAACTTGTTTTATACACATTAAATGTTTTTTTCGTTTTTTGTACATTTCGATGTGAAAAAAAACCATTGAATATATAAAAAAGAAAAGATTTTACTGAGCTCCAGTTGACCCTGCACGTGAGATTCTGTGCGAAAATTTAATAATCGAATTGGAAATTCACTTGTTTTTGTTTGGTTTTCTAAATTTATTTTCCATGTGCAATGGGTTTTAGCCCCCTCATTTATCTTCGTCTTAGTCTCGTTATTAGGTCTTGATTATCCTCCACATTACTCGCTTTGGTTTAACTCTTTCATCGTAATCTATGAGTTATCAGTTACCTGATGACTGGATTGAGTTCCACTTCTCTTACAATTCCGTAACAGCGTAGAGATTGGGATCACTGCCCTGCACCTGGCTGAGCGTAGGTATTGCAGATGCTTTCTCCTGTCTCGATCTTGCACGATTGTACGTCCCATACATATTCGGTACAACGTTGTTCTGAGCTGTTCCGTTGAACTGATTGCACGAGAAGTTACGGTCCAGAGTTCTCACTTGGTCCTGCATCTGATCCTGAATTCTTATGTTTGGCGCTTTGTTGCGAACGAGGGAGCGAAATTGATTCATGTTCGATTGAGATCGCGATTCGAACTCCCAGGTTGGCTGGCTGTGTTGATTCGTCGGGTTTGGGGGCAATGGACGATTCTGATTCCACGCTGGTGTTGGTCCTCTTTTTAAATTAGCAAGATTCTTTGGATCAAGGGTTTGAGTTTTGCGGGAGTCTTGAAATGTCGCGAGGTGAGCGGGCTCGTGAGAATTGTGAGACATGGTGCCTGTGAAGGATGCAACGCTGGGGGTCCAGGGTGGCTCCCTTCCTGGAGGGCAGAGAGAAGAAGACAATGTGATGAAACTAATTAAGGATTTTTTTAAAGGGGATGAAGCAATTTTTGATGATCTTTTTTTATGAATCTTACTTTACTGATGTCTTGTTTTGAATTTTTTCGTGGATCATCACTGCAAATTTGGAGGTTTTCAACCATCAATTTGTCAATAGAATTTTGTGGGAGAGATTCGAAAATATTTAGGAATAATCGACATCATGCGAATTCAACTTTGCAATGAGTTGAGAAATTTTTTACCATTTTTGCAAGTTAAAACAAATTTTTTCAAACTTTTTCGTCTTATGAATGAATAATGGAGATTGTTCAGACTTTCTGGAGGTGAACGAATTTTTTACGGTTCTGAGATGACTTTCAGGGTGAAAATTCGATTTTTTATAAATTATTTGTGAAAAAAGTCCTCGTCAAAAAGTAGACTATCTAATTTTCTAGGTTTCCTAACAGTTTAGCATGGAGAACTAAATTCGATCCTTCGAAGTTTAAAGAATAGAATCGTTGCAAAATGTTCGATAATCTAGGATAATATGTTTTAATAAAAAAAAATTACCAAAGTACCTGGATATCCCTAGATTGATTTAGGGGTAAGTGGGGTAAAACAGACACTTTTGAGTTTTTTGAGATGTTAATGACATGTTGAATTGTTAATGAAATGGGATTTTTTTAATGAAAGGTAAACTTTTTTTCTATTTGTGTTGAACGACTGAGCTCAATTGAAAAGTTGATTTCTGAGTTATGAACATTTAAAAAAATGTTAAAAGTGTCTATTTTGCCCCACCCTCCATTATCCAGGTCCATTCCTATAAGATTTTCATAAAAATATTTTATTTGAAAATCTTTCATCTCGTTTTTCATAAAAGATTTTCATAAACAACGTTTTTCGTCAGTTCCCAGTGAACTCGACTTCTAGCTGCATGATTTCTCATATAAATTAAAGGGGTTTATTATTGCGTTGCTCACCAGGCTCCGAGGGGGCGTGCCCTCAGTAAAAATCACTTGACTCAAGTGTTTTACACTGCTTGCTCAGAGTTGCGTACTGACCAGGTTGATCTCCGTGTCCAGAACGGTGTTCATTTCGTCCACTCGCCGATTGCTGATTATGCTGAGACGACTTGTGATCTCCGAGTCCACTACTCCCGTTAACACCCCCACCTCTGTAAACCGCAATGCCAGAAACGTTACAACATTCTGCTTCTTCCCCAGTTGATAATTGTAAATAGACATGGAAGTGGTGAAACGTAACAGAAAAGGACAGAACCATCACATCTCGTCAAATATATCATAATTCTTTCCATAACAATTGATCGGAAAAAATACTAAAAGACTTTTTTTGTTAGTAAAAAAATTTCCTCAATTTCAAAAAGGGTTTGACTTTCTCTTTCTCTTTGTGGAGAATTTTCTCAGTCACAAAAAATATCTTATGACATTTTAGCCTAAAATCACTCGGATCTGAGATAAACAGTCATCAAAAATTCCAAAATTCTCAAAATGTGACCAGTTAATTTTTCACGTGTCATTACAAATCTATTAATCTCAATGACAAATGATTCAATGGGAAATGTAAAAAAACTTTTTCGTGGAAAATGTCATCAGCTACACAAAACGTTGAAAATTATTACATTTCACCACTTAACCAGAAAATATCAAACCATCATCACCAATATCATAAAAATTAGTTCACTCTATCCACTAAAAGCACATTCCTATTCCTAACAGTGATCTGGAGCCAGCTGCATTCAATAGAAATCACCTAAATCCTCAAAAACAATCTAACGATAACATGAATCCTGAAGTTGACAATATCGAGAAAAAACGATCCACTAAACTCTATAGCGACAGGCAGCGGCTAATCGACAATCAAAAGAACTCGAACGAAATCCAAATAAAATATCTGAAGCTCAAATCACCACGAAATATTCAGTAACTTCGAAACAATAATTAGACCAATTGAATCGCCGAAAATGAATCAATTCAATAGTTAAGTGGGACAGGACAACAATCTTTCAGTTGATTTTTGCGAAATATGTGTGAATCAAAAAGAGATAACGACATTTCTGTGAAAATCGTTGCGAATTTTTATCACAAAAAAATCATTCGATAAATTATGCTCCATTCCTTAAATTTTTGTGTTAGATCCAAAGATTGAGGTGAACATGAGGTGAAATCGTTCACAAAATCTTTGATTTATTTAAAAAATCCAACAAAATTTAATTTTTTATTTCAAATGTAGAATGTTTTGAATGGAATGCTGGACCAATTAGCAATACAGGACAGAAGTTGATCTGAAAATCATATTTTCATTGAATATTTCCCAAATTAGCTGAATTAGTGATTAAAAAAATCAATTTTTTAAATTGAAATTTCAGGACAAATTTTTCTAGTGTTTTTCTCTTGGATTCAAAGATATTTCTGGAAAACTCAACAAGGACCCAAGCCCTCGTTATCCTTCTCCACTCGACTGCTGAAAATAACTCGATAATTGAATTAATAAAATAAAATATAAAACATGCACAAACTTTAACATGCTCTCGTGCAGCTGGCGTGCTCGAGCTGTCGCAGTAGCGTAGGATGGCGGGGGCGGCGTTAGCAGAAGAGGCTGCTTAATTGTATTATTCGTGCCATGAGCATTCTGATTAAGAGGAGGGGCTGTAGGCGGGTACGACCCTTGGCCACGAAGTGTTCTTGCTGCAATCGCCTGGGATGCTGCCGATGGTGGTAGAAATGGATCCTGCTCGTCGACCTGATGATAATCCCTTCTGAAACAATTGGAAGAAATTGACGCATTTTCATCAACCAAAACTACTCGGCAACTTCAATTGAAGCGCAATTGTCATTCTTAGTGACTGTTTATACTAAAATCACTGGAGCAGGTGCATGAAGTGTTTATTCAACAATGGATTCAATTCCTCATTTTTTGCAAACAGAAAAGACTTGAATGGATTGATTGCTGACGTTAATACACTGTTTACAATTTTTGTCTAAATTTTTCCCTAAAAAAGGGAGTTTTTACAATTTTATAGCTGTGGATTCACCTTTTTAACGGTTGGTTTCAGAACAAAATGTCAATAAACATTTTGTGTCGAGACTTCGGCATTCCACCAAATATTGATCTCGACATCTGATTAATTATCGAATAGTCTCAATAATCCATGAATTCAGGGGAAGATTTTGAACTATTCTTTGTAAACAATTTACTTTTGCACCTGAAGACTCTAGCCAAGTTTCTGAATCTTCCCTAATTCGACCAACACTAGTGGAAAAACCTAAGGCAGAGGCGTAACACGCCTGATCAGAATTTCGGATTGGACTTGATCAGTTTCTGATCAAGACCTGAACAGAATTTCCACTCGGGGAATATCTTTCATAAAACCTTGTCCACCCGATTAAATATTGATAACATCAATATACAAAAATATAATAAAACAAATAAAATCATCTAAGAAAATTCCTAATAAAATAACCACTAAAATAAATAATCTCATCTCACCGTTTTCTGATGTAAATCCATGTATGCGAGTCCATCCAGACAAGAACCGTGAAGAACAATCCAGCAGCAAGACTAGCCAACAGCATAAAAGTGAGCCCATACAATCCCAAATGACAAAGGCTCTTAGCAGCATGAACATAATGCTTATGAAGTGGTTTGCAATCAAGCAGCGTAGTCAATCCCGACATGAGTTTATCCACAACATTGACCTCACTCTTGAGACTATTGAGTTTAGGTGCAAGATTAGCCTTCTGATCCTTGAACAAATCCAGAGCAATGCTCTGCACAATATTGAGACTAGCCCTCATATTGCCAGCAGCAAGCTGTCCCTCCCTGAGTCTCTGGGTGAATGGATTATTTCGCGTGCTCTCGCAGTGTGTGTAATAATTGAGTACCTCAGCAGCAAGTGTAGACGGCACTGTTCTAGTTAAATAACCGTCTGGCGAAATGCATAAATCACCGAGTGCAACTGAGGTCGCAAGATAGAGTGATGCCATTAACCACGAGACAATAACCGCAAACAGGCCAAAAACCGAGAATGTTATGAGTGCGCATCTTGAGTGTCGCGCGACTCCGACCAGCAGAACCACGCAGAGTACGAGAAGTGTGCTGAGTACAGCCATTGTAATAGGCCACCTGAATAATTCAATCTTCTCACCCAGATTGATCTCCCTCGTTATACTTATACCACTCAGTGGTTTTCTTATCTCATAAGTTCGATTAATAGCAATAGTCGTATTCTGCGCCATGTATCCCCAGACCTTGAGTAAATAACTGACAGCTGTTTTGTTGCTGACTGGTGCATCAAAATCATCCCTCAGTGATGTTAATCCTGGATCGATTTTCTTCTTGAGAATAGTCTCAATTGTGTCGGTCTGATTTTTCACCGATATCACACTGGCGTCAACCTGCTTGGCAGCGTCGAGGAGGTGCACCACTCCATTGTGCACATCGTCATTGCCGTAGAGGCCGACTGCCACTGCACCGGAGCAGAGAATAGCGAGAATAGCTAGGGAACATTTTAGCAGAGTTATGGATCTTCGTGGACGAGGCTTTCGGTCGCAGCATCGTGTCACTAGATACACCAGCAGCACCAGGAGGGTTAGGATCAGCCAGGCGGCGGGGAGACTTCCTAGGATTCCAAGGCTCTGGAATTTTGAGATATTATCGTGCGAGTGTTGGAGATTGTTTTTAAAATTTGTGCCGTTCATTTTTGGGTTATCAAGTTATTCGGGATGGGGATCGTGGGATAGTTGGAAAGCAGTAAACCAGAGTGAAAATATGATTTTACATATGACTAGGGGACTATGTCCCTCGCTCGCTCCGCTCGCCAACCCCCATATGACCCACATGATCTTTAATCTAACCCTCGTGACCCTTATTCCGTCCCTTGTGACTCTTATTTGGACCCTCAGAACCCTTATTCTGTCCCTCGTAATCCTTATTCTGACAGACATGGTTCTTACAAAACGCCATTCGTTTTTAAATAAATAGTTTTTCGTGAATATCTTAAAAACTAGTAGACCGATTTCGATTTTTTATTTCGAAATATTTGTCTCGATGTCCTCTAGCTAGATCAATCAAAATATATATCCCCGTTATCCCATAGAAATTTTTCGAGATATTCCTGTTCTTCTGTTTTTCCATTAAAATCCTTGTACGCAACTTGTGCAAAATCAATCAATCAATCGATATCAACTTGTTTTTTAATTGTACATTATGTCATTAGGTGATAAAAGTATTATCTGACGAATGTGGCTTTATAATCCGAGCCGGAGGCGCGAATTAAAATCAATCAATCAATCAATTAATCAATTAAAATCACAGGAGTCAAATCATACTTTTATCGCGGTGTGATATACAATATTTTATGTCATCGGGCCTGAAAACCGTCATCTAATTGAGCGAAACGAGATTAGAATCGCGATTTCTCGGGCCTTATGTCAAATTTATTTATTCACTACATAAGGTGCTTTCCAAAGGCAGCGCCCTATGGCCCTGGGGAAATACGTAAATTTGCATCTTATTGTCAGTGCGATTAACATACGCAGTGACAAGAGTATTAGATTCATTACATAATTATAACATTACATTATAAATGAGGGCAGTGGGCCCATTAATGCTCAAGGGCGAACAGTAACGCCGTTATATGAGATCATTTACGATGTTATCAAAATTTTTATCATTAGGTTTGTCTTCTAGCTATACCTTCCTTTCTTTTCCTAATTACTTTATACTTTCTCCCCCTTTTCCATCAGTTTACGTTAGAGATTATGAAACATTTCAAAATTCTCAAAGCGTGAACAGTGAATCTTTTCCTTCTCATTAAACATTCATTAATCTCGGTGATGAGTCATTTCAGGAGAAATGTCAAAAAAATTTCCGGGGAAATTTCCCTCAGCTACACAAAACGTAGATAATTACTTGTTATGTTTCACTAATTTAGTCGAAAATATTCAAAAATCGCTTAAATTTTCAAAATTGATGTTTTGCTTTGTCCAAATGAAAACCTTTTTAATTAGAAATCCCGGAAAAATAGACCACGGAAAAAATAGATCAAGGGAATTTTCCAAGTTGGGTGGATTATCAGATTTTGGGTGTGTTGGCTATTTTGGCGGCCTACCGATAAAATTTCCTGTAGCACGTAGCAAAAATTCCGGTGCTGACACGTGATTTTTTCTGGACCCGTCAAAATAAATCCACTTTACCTTCCCAGCGCAGTAATTTATCCGCACTACTTTTCACTTTTCATCGTCTGGGGATTGGCATTGGCCCTTCCCCAAACTCGTAAAAATGAAAATCACTGCAGATTCTCAAACCAAGTAAAATTGAATGAAATCATCTAATAATTTTTTCGCCTCAGTTCTAAAAAGTTTTAATGCAAAAACCACTTGAATTGATTTGAGAACTCGTTTCCTGAATACAAATCAATTGCCCTCATCTTGCGGACAAGTATAAAATTTCTCGGCGTAAAATTTTTTTTCTTAGTGTGAGATATTGTGCGCTTGGTAATTGTGTAGACATGAATTTCTTGATGCAAGTAAAGACGTACGTCACAAAAAACTCTTGTCTCCTCAGGGTACTCTCCCAAGGCTCAAAGAACACTTTTCCACGAGCGCCGAGCCCTATTGTTCATCTCAATGTGTTCAAAATGCATTTTACACCCAAGTAAAGAAAAATACTATTTCTGGAATTTCTTCCCCGCGTACGAGACTGAAAATTGAATGATACAATGTAAATCTTCCCGTCCCAATCGCAGCCTTGGTGAATGTCAACCGCAATGCTCCACTTGGCTTCATTTATCGGTCATCCTCACTCACGAACTCGAGTTTAATCTAATCGTTATCTATTGTCGAGCGGATTAAAAAAAATATATCTCCATTATTTCGCCCTTTGTTCTCTCGCGTTAGAGACTAGACTCCTCAGTCTCAGCTCTAGGGCACTTAAAAACATCCCCTTCATCGCTCCTTGAGTCTTTACGCCCTGATATTACCCCATTGTCGACCCATGTGCGAAGACCAGTCAACGTCCACGCCGAGGAACGTTATTTTCATCGAAACTACCCAGTTGCTAAGGCAAGAAATGGAAATAAACGTATAAACCATGAGACCCCCAGAATACACTCCCCGAGGCACATTATGCCGCACCGGTTGGGCTCTTTGTTCATTGTTGAGATTCGCCTCGTATTGTGCCTCACAGTTTTAGTAGTTCCATGCGGCCTAGATTCATTCCCATACAGCGGTGTTTTATTTCCTTTCTTCCAGTGATTTTTTTACTTTTTTAGGTGAAGTTTTAATATTACTGGCCCCATGACCTAGCTCTCATTATTCCACCGCAAATTGTTTAAAGAAGGTTTTAATTTGTCTGGGAAGGAGACTTTAGTCTTTTTAAGAGGGATGAGATAATGGGGCTGCAAATGCCACAAGTCGTCTTTTTTATTTATTTTTCAGGGAGAATTCGAGGGTGGCATGGGGTAAATTGTCCTGCAGAGTAATAATTAATTGTGTGGAATTAAAGATTTTTGTACTGTGGGTTGAATGAGATAATAACTATGAGTTCAATTAAACTTTAAGGATATCCAAGATGAGATTTTTAATCAGAAAATTCGGCGATTGAACTTCGTGAAGAACATTTGACGAAATTAATGCATTATAATTGTCGTGAGGGATTTTTTTTAGTTTTAATATTACTGACCCTATGGCCCAGCTCTTCTTATTCCACCGCAAATTGTTTGCAGAAAGTTTTAACTTGACTGGGAAAGAGACTAGTATTTTTAAGAGAGATGAGATACTGGGGCTGCAAATACCACAAGTCGCCTTTTTTTATTTTTCAGGGAGAATTCAAGGGAGGCATGAGGTAAATTGTCCAGTGGGGAAATGATTAATTCAGTGAAATGAATTTTTTTCGTATTATAGGCTGAATGGGATAATAACTTTATGATAATAACTTTTGATTCAACTTTGAGGATTTTCAAGATGAGATTTTTAATCAGAAAATTCATCGAGTTGCATTTGAAAAAATTAATGCATTGTAGTGTTCTTCAAATTGCATTTTCCAAAAATTACTTTTGTTTAACATTTCCTTCTTACGAACAAACAATAAAAACCGATTTCTAATAAAAATTTCAATATGACGAATTTATTGTGATTTCAAAAACACGATTTTCAGAGTGAATATTCCATTCTTTATAAATGAATTATGAGAAAGGTCGTAATCTTCTAAAATTATATTATTTTATTTATTTTATTTTCAACGGAATTCGTTGCAAGTCCGAGAACTTGCAACTGGCTATCGCCCGAGGGCCTTCAGCCAGCTAAAATTATATTTTATCAATTATTTCAAGAATTTTCCTGAAACAGAAGCTGTTCTATTCTTTTTAAGTCCCTTAAATATTTACTAACAGCTTAAAACACCTCAATCGTCTCACAACAGATCCAACAAAGCAGAAAAAATAGAAAAACTACTTCAACTTTCCTGTTTACCGCCGACTCATGGCTAATATTTTCGTCCATCTGCTCTTCATCCCATCGTTTCTCCATACTATTCGTGTCTACGTCCCACTCCTGTTATAGATACAATAAAAAGAGCCCCCACGACTTGACGATCTGATTAAAATACATCAGACTACGCAGATGAATTCTCAAATGATATTTCGTTCCCCAAAATTTGACTGAAAATACTGGCCTACTCCCCTCCAAGTGACTCCCGTTTTCTGTTCTGGATGAATAAAAATGTTTACACAGTAGAGGCTTCGTATAAGATACCTCTCTATAAGGTACCTCGCGCTCCGAGCGCTCGAGGCCTATCCCCACTCTCGGCACTTTTATCGCCTCTCGAATGTTTATGTTCCGTGGGCTTCTTATAAGATACCTATGGCCCCGGTCATTTTTCAACGGGAAGAGAGTAGTTATAAGGATCAAACGGTGTTAAGGGTCAAACGGAAGGGACAAACGAAGTGATCATTAGGGTCTAATGACCTTAAGGGAGGGTCACACCACTTTTTTCAAGTAATGGAAATATACATCCATTTTGTTTTCACTTTTCCCATCGAAAAATCGTAAAGTTTCGTCTGTGATTATTCTCGAGTCTACCAACAATCCCCCAACATCAGCTGCCATTCTATCACGCGGGGTTATGTTTAGAGAGAAAAGGGAACACGTGCGATACAAATTCAAGACATTAAACAAATGTAAATTGATTAGTTATCGATATTCATTCAGTAAAAATGAAAATTTCATTAAATTCGGGCGCAACGAGCGAGGTATCTTATTTCA
This sequence comes from Diachasma alloeum, assembly GCF_001412515.2. Lineage (NCBI taxonomy): Eukaryota > Metazoa > Arthropoda > Insecta > Hymenoptera > Braconidae > Diachasma > Diachasma alloeum. Next base: position 674,591 of record NW_021680482.1, read on the forward strand.
AACCCGCTGAACCCTATTTTTCTCCTCTCTACGGGGGCGCGTGGTGGGGGCATAGGGGTTCCTGGAATTCCACTCTCCTACTGTCTCTAAGGTATCTTATACGAAGCCTCTACTGTATTACAGTACTCGTTAAATTATTTACAATTTACCTCGAGATAAATCTCCGAGCGTGGATTGAATGTGTTGTTGACAGAGTGGAGAGATACGTTGAGATGTGGTAAACTGTGAAATATCTTAGCCAGTGGTGGTACTGTGTACTGTTCCGGAAGTTGTTGACCAATCGCCATAGTGATGAACCCTTGCACTTCTCTGACTCCAGTTTTAAAGCCCTCTCTCGTGCTTGTCAAGACATGCTCCAAGTTCTGAAATGATAAACATTCATCAGACAATTCGAGACTGACAGATTAAAAAGAGGGTGGAGGGAGAGGGGCTGAAAGGAAGGGGAAGCGTAGAGTGCAGAGTTGTGTAGTATGTTGATACGTGTGCCGTATGTTTCAACAGTTGAAAAAAAAAGAGTCTGAAACTGGGAAAGTTCGTGCTTTTTAACGACCACAAACGTAACTCTGGTTCTTTCAACTTTTCTTTCAGTTACAAAACCTCTGGCTGTGTGTGTGATACGAGGGTTCGTTTGCTTCCGTTATGATTGTTTGAGAGTTCTTCCGAGAAATGCATTCGTGGGACGTAACCGCAGCTGAGTACTGTACCAAATGCAGCGCCACTGCTGGATACAGACAGAGGGGGAATAAGAAAAATCAAAATCTCGGTCTAATAGCGACGAATATAGCGCGGGGAAGGAAAATATTTTCTGAATTCGCTGGGGATATCTTGTCCAATGGAAATCATTGGGCTTCAACAAAGCTCACTCGATATTGAAGAAAAATATTCGACTGTTTTCCTTTCATTCGCTTGTTTGAAAACTGTGATGGGTTTTTAGAATGACCCGGAGTGAAGGGAAATTTCTGGAGGAGTTGAGCGTCTTGTGTAGAGAGATTTTCATGCTGACGCTGAAGTGTTCGAACAATGGATGTTTTATATGAACAATTTGACGGGATATTCAGTGCTAGACCGGGAATATCGATTGAATTGTTGATCAATTCAGGCAGGGAATGATCTGAGGGAATGAAACATTTCCAACTTCTGGTATTTTCAGATTTCCATTCAACATTCATGTCAAGCTTTTCAAGTATTCTCGCAATATTGTGCATAAAATTAGGAAGAAGTTTACTATTTTTTGAACAATTCGATATAAATATTCAGTTTTGCGTGAGGAATATCGATCTATTTTTTCAGTGGAAACCTAAGCCTTGGACCCGGTACGATAATCTGTCGAAAACCCAGTTATTGATTAGAAATCAAAATAGTTATCTATTGCAATTGTATTTGAATTCTATTCGAAATTCTCACGAACTTGAATTTTTTCAAGCCATTAGGCCTGATAATACGCGATTTTTTTAGGTCATTAGGCCCGATAAACTCATGTGATTGAGTCACATTCATCGACAATCTTTTATCGCCCCATGACAAATCGGGTTAAAAACAATCAATTTTCCACCATAAAACTCATTTATTCGAAATCGTAATAAATTTATTGACATTGCGAATTTTACCAGAAACCGATTTGAAGTCTAAAAAAATAAGATTTCCTAAAGTTTAAACAATGTCAATCATTAATTTATAAACAAAGAATGTCTACAAAAAATCATAATTCTGCGCAAAATGTAATTTGAATGACACTGAATATTCATTTCTTAAACTTTTTCTCACGCAATTCAATTGACAAATTTGATGATTAAAAATGAGTGAATTTATAGTATGGTCTATACCAAACTGTAAAAAATACTTGGATATCCTTAAATTCTTTCATCCAAGCTCGATTCTCCCATCAGCAAATCCACATATAAATTTTTAACAGTATTTAACTCGATAGCAGGATGAGGAATAATTGTCAACAATCGGATGAAACACAATTTTCATTAAATCATCAACGATAGGAGGTAAATGACCAGTGGGGTCCATTCACTGTGAGCAATACGTGCCCCTCGTGTCAGTCTTTATATTTACGATCTGTAATCCCAGCTACGCTCTTCGTACACATCCGAACACGTACGAAGCTTAAGAGTGTTTAGTAGCCATTGTGACCGTATTATAATAAATACCCTGAATAAATCAACGAAAATCCCGGTGTCTCGCCCACAGAAGTGTCCCAATACCCATTTCTTCAAAACTACTGAAACTTTTTAAACCGAAACCCGGAGTGCCTGGAAAATGGAGGGATAATACGGTTGGTAGATAAATTGAGAGGTCTACTTTCACTTATTCTGACGGGTGTTCAACTGCAAGACTGCATCTAACACACGTCTCGACGCGTGAGAAAGAATATGAGGGGGATTATTGATGCAAGCCACTCAAGATCATGTGCCGAAGGCCGTTCCCAAGTATGCGGATGATGGTAACATTATAATGATAATAATAATGCACACGTGGAAGATTCCGATGGAGATTTTCTGGTGCGTGCGGTGCATTGAAAAAATTATTACTCATGCGATCGAATAAATAGCGAATGAGGAGATGAATGATGCAATTTTATTAAGAATTCCTTCATTTTTGAGACTGGATGGATGAAAATTTTAATGTTTACTGTTGGAAAAATATTGAAATTTTGATCAGCATTGAAATGAGAATTCCTCAATCTATTTGGATTTTTAATGAAACCATGAATATTATCTGGATTTCTACTAATTTTCTGCTAATGCTTGAACTGAAATTTACAGTTCTCACTAATTTTTTCGTGAAATTCTAAATTTTCAATGACGAAATTCCTCAAAATTTCAGTGGAACTAAAATGCGACAGATTTTCAAAAAGTGTATCGGAAATTTCAGCCAAAATTTCTTTAGGAGTGTTGGAGGATTTATGAAGTAAACATTTGAGTTGAAAAGAATAATTTTATATTATCCAAGGAAATGATTATTGAAGCCCTTATTTTTTTCTGTCAATGGAGAATCAAATTTGAACTTTAAACGTTTAAATAATAAAATAATTGCAAAATGCTCGGTAAGTTAGGACCAAATGCGGGTGAAATGGAAGGTCTAATGTTCGAATACAAATGAAGAGCAAATTGAGTGAAGAATATATTACTGCGTGAAGATGAATAATGCGATTTTATTAACAATGACTTCATTTTTCGGAATTAAATGAATAAAAATTCTAATGTTGGAGGATTTATTAGTCATCGGTCGAGGCCAAGACAGGGAATAATTCTTCGCTTCATCTCACGAGACTTAATTTCCATTACCCAAGAACATTTGTTATTCAAGTCTTAAAAGTTAAGAATGCAATTCTGCATTTTTTCCACATAAAGTAGATTTTATAATTTTTCCTTCAGATTTTTACAATGTTTCGTAACGGCTCAAGAAGAAAAATCAACTTCAGATCTACCAAGTTTGAAAAATAAACTCATCGAAAAAAGTTTACGCATATTGAGAAGAATTTCGAGGGAAATAGAATGACTGGTGGGAAGAAGACAATGCAATTTCATTAGCAATGACTTCATTTTTTGAGGACACGTGAATACAAATTTCAAAGTCAGAGGATTTATTATTCATCCGTCGAGGGGAAGACAGGGGATAATTCGATTCATCCCAGGAGGATTAATTTCCATTACCCAAGAACATTTGTTATTCAGGTCTTAAAAGTTAAAAATTCAATTCTGCCTCTCCCTCGAAAAGTGGATTTCATACTTTTTTCCTCAGATTCTGACAATGTTTCGTCACGATTGAACAAGAAGAATCAATTTCAGAAGTGTACAAATATTTAAAAAAATTTCAAGAAAAAAAAGGCTAAAGTACTCGTGCCGACGAGAAAAAGGAAAAACAATGCATATTTATTGTGAAGCTGAAACTAGCAGAATATTCATCAGCGGAAAATTCAATTTAGTGGGTATTTAAGTGTAGGAGAATCAAATAATCATCTGTACAAACGTTTTTTAATAGCGAAAGAGTTTGTACATAACTTGAAAACATTTGTACACCCCTAGATTCGCCAAAGACAAATCTTCTGCTGTCGAATCTTTCGCTAGTTTCAGCTTCATATTTTTATTACAAATTACTTCATTTTTTCGGATGTTGGCGGATTTATTGCCATCCTTTGAGACGAAAACAGGGGACAATTGAATTCATCCCACGAGAATTATTTTCCATTATCCCAGAACATGATTGGTTGTTCAGGTCTTTAGCTGTCGACCCATTGCGCTATCAAATGAGAGAGCGTTTCATAGAAGTTTGCAAGGGTGCGCCCTTTCACCGGAAGTTCAAACAAATCAAGAGTACAATGAATCCTCATCCTCCCATTTTGTCCTCGCTCAAGAGCACACCTTGCGCCAACGTGACCATTCTAATTAATTCGAAAAATTTTCCGCAAAGTTAAAATGAGAGACTGCGTGATTAATAATATGGAAAAGTTATTTTTTTTGTCATAACGGATAGGAAAAGCCCGTGCTGGCACAAGGCGTGGCATAAAGGAGAACTAAACCCCAGGGAGTTAACCACGAGCATGGAGTGGAAGCTAGCCGAAAATTCGTTTGCCGAAAATAGGAAAGCAGTGGTTCTCACGCTCGACCGAGTTTCCACCCTTGGAAGATGATTTAGCAGATTATTAAAGGCCGACAAAACTTGACAAAACTAATATCTATTAGCGTATTGAGTGCAAGACAANCCACGAGCCCCAGGAATCGATCGGTGGAAGTTGTTGCTTCGTCTCACTTCCTCTTCAGGGTTTTCCAACTGTCTGTCTCACTGTGGCATACACGATGACTCCCGATGTGACGGGGAGTCACACTGTGGGGCACACAGGATACATACCGAATGACATACTCAATATTCAAGATCGAACGATGAGAAAAGTTCCGATTAGAGGTCACGGGAGATTCTTGGGGAACAATTGAATTCAATTGACAATGAGGCGGGGAAATTGGATCGGGCCGGCGAATTCGTCGAGAAAATTCATCAACTTATTGGATAAGTTCGAGTTTTCGTTGCTGTTTTTTGTCTGACACAAATTTTAAGTTCAAAGTTTTCGTTCATTTCCGTTTCAACCATGCATGAAATGAATAAATAAATTCAGGAGAAACTATTAGATTTTTTTATTGAGATAAATGATGGATTTGGAAATTTTCAACTGTAAAATTCGTCAATCAAATTGCGCGAGGAATTCGGCTAAACATTCGTGTCTAATCAGTGTTACTTTTGGCAAAAAAATCCTCTTTTAAGGATGTTTATTCACTGTTTTGAAAATCGAGTTTTTTTGCTGGAGAAAAATTAGTTCCAGTAGCTTTGACAAAATCAAATGAACAAATTTATTCTCATGTACGGGCTCTTATGGGATTTTTTTTCAAATGGATAATTCACCTATTGCACTGGTAAAACAATTCCACTGATATTTCCGGTAAGGGTCTTAGAAATTTCTGACGAGTAATATGTCCACTGAAATTTAAAGTAATATTTCTATGGAAAAATCCGTGGAAACTGTAAATTTCAGTTTGATTATTGCGGGAAAATTGATGAAAACTCAAGAACATTCCTGAATTTCCAAGAATTTTGAAGGCATTCCCTGAAAATTCAAGGGAATTTGGCAGTGAATAACCATTTCCACTCGAAAATTCATGTAAATTGTGAAATTTCCGTTTTCCTGCCGCCAAAAAATTGGGATTTCACTTGAATTTTCAGAAAAAACTTGAAATTCCGTTGACTTTTCCAGGCGAATAATCCACATGTTTAAAACTTCCAGCCCAATATAAACTCACGCTCACGCCTGCATTCGGTGGATATTGCCTATATTATTATTTTCATCACGCTGTGACGAAAAGTGAACTTCTCGGCACGCTCCGCGTGCCTAAAAGTCCAATTTCCGCCACATTGTGATGAAAAATATTGTTCGTAACTCGTGAAAAAATGTTCTTTAGCTCGTGGGATTATATCACTCGCCTTCGGCTCGTGATATAAACCTCCCACTCGCCAAAAAACACTTTTTTGCACTCGTTACGAAATATACTATTCTGAATAATCGAATCGGGTTGGTGGATTGAAATTTTTACCAACTTAAAGGAGATAACTCTGTCCATCAGTTAAAATAAAAAACAAATTTATTCGTTAAATTTATTCATTCTTAATCAATCCCATTCTGTAAATAAAGCATGAGCTTCATTAAACTTGCCGGAAACCTTAGTATTTCCTGTACCAATTCCATTCCTGTTAATATTTTAAAGATCTAATTTCTTACAATTTTTAAAAAATTCATTTAAAAATTATGTTTCCAGAATCGTGACCAAAAATATAAAATTACCGCAATTTTCACTAGTGAAAGATTCAATTAAAAAAATTTTCAGGAGTGTGGGAGCCAACGCCATTGCATTGCTCATTTTAAAACGGATTTTAATGTAAAAAAATGTCAAAGTACTTGAATACCCCGAAATCCAACGGTAGCATTAATTTTTTTTATCTACAAAACCCAAACAATAAAAACAATGCCTCAGGGAAGAAGCGAAAAATCATTCCTCATCCCTCCCGAATCGTGAAAAAAAGCTTAATTCCATCTCCAGATTCACTCGTGTTAATTCAATTGATCCCTGAGCCACACGACATGCGGCGGGCAATTCAAAAAAAGGTTAATGCGATAAATCAAGTGCCAACAGGAATGCCTTTGAGCCAACGCACGTAGTAACTCGAATGAAAGAAACATTTTAATGAGTGCCTATCAATTAGATAACTCCACGGAGCAGTTGAAAGACCGGGGTAAAGTAGTATGCAACGATGTCAGAGGCATAAAGGACAGTGGGTCCCCATTTGATAGAATCGTTTCCCCGTACGTCATACCCACCACGTACAAAAGAAACCCAATAGGAAGATGTTGGAGAACTGTAGCCCCGGAAATTACATGTCCACACAATCACTCCGGCTCCATTGTTAATGGAGTATCGATATTCCAATGAAATCGCTGTCAAATTTAATGGAAAGAAAGAATTCATTTCGCCGTTTCAATTTGCGAACGGTTAATTGAAAAACAATGAATGAATCTTCCACTCCAATTTATTCCACTCCCTTAACTCTCTTTTCAATCTACTCTTTATCATTCTGAAAAATAAGGGGAGATTTCCTACTACTGTTCATCTGCCTCTTCCTTTTTCCCTCAGTCTCTTGCCCCCTACCCTCCTTCCCACCCCTCACCCGCATGCAAAAGAAAGTCAGGACAACGTACAACCGCTGTGTGACAGCAGCTGAGCAGATGTCCCTCGACAGAAGCATTTACAAGGATACTCGAATCCCTCTGGCAAACAGGAACCAACAGTGCTTCGGAATAAATAGATGTGACGACCAGATGTGGATACCGATTCCTACCCCAGCAATTTCTTTCCTGCATCCTCAAGATTTATCACAATAGGATTTTTTCGAGATGGAAATTATTTTAAGATCGTGAGTAAAAAGTATACCTACTCAATAACGTTTTGTAGCAAATGGGAAATTTTATGAATTTCAATATTTTAAAGGGTAATGACGTCACAAGGTGAATTCATTATTTCATTATTTAACTCGATTTTGTGATGTTATGATCGGAAAATTCAGTTAGTTCTATTAGTTCTTCGGAATAAATAGATTTAATGGCCATATGTGGACAGCAATTTCTTCCCTGTATCCTCAAGATTTATCACAATAGGATTTTTTCGAGATGAAAATTATTTTAAAATCGTGAGTAAGAAGTTGATCTATTCAATAACGTTTTGCAGCAAATGGGGAATTTTATGAATTTCAATATTTTAAGGGGTAATGACGTCACAAGGTGAATTCATTATTTCATTATTTCACTCAGATTTTGTGACGTTATGATCGGAAAATTTACCCCGGAAAATTCAATTAGTTCTATTAGTTCTCCGGAACAAATAGATTTGACGGCCATATGTGGACAGAAATTTCTTCCCTGGATCCTCAAGATTTATCACAATAGGATTTTTTCAAGGTGAAAATTATTCTAAGATCATGACTAAGAAGTAGATCTATATAACGTTTTGCAGAAAATGGGGAATTTTATAAATTTTGATATTTCAAAGGCTAATGACGTCACAAGGTCTGACGAGTGACAGTTCCCAATTTTTATCTTTCTATATAACTTATTCTATTGGAATATTTTCAGTGGAAATGAATTGGGATAAACTTGAATGTTTTTACTGCATTTTTTTCTTCTCCGATTGAAAAATTTAATGATTACAATAACTCTATCGGGAAGTTAAACAAAGAAATTTGGAAAATTTAACCTGAAGAATTTCTTTACAAAAAATCTCAACGCAATAAATTATACAGAGGAATGAAATTCTATTGAATATTTAAATAAAAAACGCGTGGAATTGCTGTCGAATTTTCCATTAGAATCGATTAAGAAATAGCGGAGATATAAAATAAGTCCAATTGAAATTCAATAAATATCTGTAATGAGTTAAAAAATCATGAATTATCGCAAAGAAACTTTCAGCTAATTCTAAGCAGTAGTTTCCCTACATGAGTTACCTGTCAACCATTAACAAATGGACTTTGAAACACTTAACAGAATTGGTTTCTCAACTGTGAATGGATCCTACCAATGTGGGGAGAATGAAAGACTGACCTCCATGCGCGTTTCCCATCTCCTTGATCAATTTGAGATGAATTCTACATGATTTTCTTTCATTGCTGTATCCAACAATCGAATGAAGAGTAACACAAACTTACTTTCAATAACTAATTCACGATCACTAATTTATAGTTACAGATATTTTAATATAGATGTCTCCTCGATTTTCCCAATATCTTTTAGCGTAAAGAAAATACGTATCTATTACTTCGCATAAAATTTCCGTATTCCATCGTTCAATTTAATGAATAAAGTCACGCAACAATACAGTTGACGATGAAGGGAACCTCTTCATCTCAGAGTTGACTATCTCCCTGGAATATCAGAATCCTCTCCATCAAGTTCTTCCCATTTTGAAGAACAACAGACATTTTTATTCATTTCAATGACTACTTCATGATCAGCATTTTATAGTTATAGACATCGTGATACAGAATCCATTGGTCATAACCCCTCGATTTTCCGTTATTATTCACCCAAAAAAATACGTATCCATTATTTCCCACAAAATGCCCCCACTCCATCGTTCAATTCAATGAATAAAATAACACAACAATCCAGTTAATGATGAGAGATTCCCTTCATCTCAAACTCGGACATTTCCGTGAAACATCGGACTCCTCTCCGACAAGTTTTTCCCATTTTTAAACTCAACTCTCAGCACATTTTTTCCCGATCTCTTGGCCTGATTCCCCAAGCAAATCGTACCTTGCCCCCCTTTTTATTTCTTATCTCAACCCATTCGTCTCCGCCAAAAATATCTCAAGCATCGAACCCCGATTTATCCAATTTTTTACCTCCGAAATATCGAATGGATGCATCAAAAATAAATCAGCAAGACAAAACTCGTTGAATTGTTCCCTCTCCCCGTGAAGTTGAATACCCCTCCTCGCCCATAAAAATAACTTTTCTCATTTTATCTCCTCTATCTCCAGTGTTCCAGAAACGTTGTCTATTGGATTTGAAATTTGCATCGGCCATGCCGTTGAAAAATTTAATACCCGGAAATAGGCAATGTAGTGCTTACAAAAGAGGTGGAATATTCTACTCAAAAGTGAAATAAGGGTGCATTGAGGCGGTTCATGCCAATAGAGAAAAACCGAGAGAGCCTCTCCACCCCGTAGCACGCAAACGCAAGACTCGAATTACCCTGCTGTACAGGAACGAGACACAATGTTCGAAAGAGCCCAAAACAAATGGCCATTTATTTTTACCCAACTCGTTCGATGCGATGCGATAGAGCCAGCGTCAATGACTCCTCGATGAAATTTGTTTATCAATGAGGCCAGTCAACCCATTCACCGAGAATCAATAACAAAAGCACCAGACAAAATTGTAGGAGCAAGGTCGTTAGACTATCGTATCGATTCACAAATTGATAAGAGAAAAAATACTCCTAGACATGCGACTGCTGCACAGCGCGATTCACTATTCCAGTAAAATCGATGTTCGACGTTTTTCGGAAATAATTGAGACCAGGACGAAGAGGAGTAGGGGAGGGTGGGGCAATGTGGACAGCAGATTTAAATAATGAGTTGAATTGGATCTAATCTATTGCTCCGACTTCATTTCAGTAGCGAAGCGGTAAAACGGGTTAAGTAGATTTTGACTTTTGGCCAGTTTTTTTATGAATATCTCGGAATCTAAGAGAGATAAGAAAATTTTTCTCATGACCTTTTTTATAACCCTCAGTTGACTCTACAAAAAAGGTTATGACAAAAATTTTTCTATCTCTTTTAGATTCCGAGATATTCGTCAAAAACTGGCCAATCGTCACAATCGACTTAACTCGCTTTACCGCTTCACTAAATGGACACATTGTCATTAGACTGCGTCGTAGGAGGTGCAATTTTTTATGTTTTAACAATATTATTGAATTTCTGAGACACTAGTGATGACTGTGATTTTCAAATTGAACAAAAATAAGTGGAAAACTGCTCTTGAATTGTATGATAGTATAATTATTTTTGCTAATAAATTAGCAATATGCTTCGGAATGATTATTTTGCACGGCATTTCCTTCTACCATGTAGAATTCATTGTTTATTTAATGTTATCAAATTGAATAAGATTTCGTTTCACCTAATTTTGTCAAATTTTTAAATTAGTTGAATGTTATCAGCATGATTATTGTTATTATATCTTTTCTTCTTTACAACAACCGATTGTCTTATTCAGAGTTCTATAAAATGTTAATAGAAAATATTATTCACACATACTTGAATGAATTTGAAATTCATGAAAAATTCAAAATTTTCGAATAAATCAAAATAACGTTTATTGCTATCGCCTTCATCTTCAAATTCGGTCAAAGGGACATCCAAACAATTTTGTTAAGCCCTCATTCAATCAATTCAGATGATTTTTTCAGCTATCGTGGGGCAACCGATTACGGAAAAAATTAAAAAATTAAAAAACTAATCGCCGAATTGAATTCTTTCGCAAATTTTTTGCATGTACTTTTCACCCCAAATATCCATATTGCCCCACCCTCCCCTGTCAAATCGTCAATAACTCCTGACCAAACAGTGCGATTTGTACGAGCGAGGACTCACTTCAAAGTTAAAAAAAAAACCTTTAAAATGAAAACAAAATTTCGAAATTTCACCCCGTCATTCTCGAGCTTCAATTCGTCAAAAAATTATCGACGAACCGTCAACATTAGCCCCATAAAAACGCAAGAATATCCATTATAATTATGAATATTCAATTCCCGAGGCATAATTCCACAAGTAAAAGCCTGCACGAGCCAAACGCAAAGAAAACAAGACAAAACCCCTAAAATTGCTACCCGTAGAAAATGACAACCCTCATTCCGCCCCCACGAGAGAGGGTGTTGGTAAGATGATGACAGTAGTCTCGCATTGCTCATAATATCCAGTGTCACGAGACCATAAAAAGAAATAGTGAAAATTCCTTGCTGTACAGATAACATTTTTCCGTATACGTGTATACCACCCATGTATATCGATCCCCCCCATGTCGAAGTGTACAGTGTTCATGTGAAAGAAAAGAGTGAGATAGAATAGCAACACCGAGCGCCACCGCGCTCTGTCCTTCTCGAGGGAGCGGCGCTCAACGGAGAGGGCTTGTGTGTAGCTTGTTGTTACGGATTACCCCTGGGATGATCCTATCCCCACCACCGCGACTATTCCCGATGCATCGTACGCGAGAGTAAGATGCGGAGAGCGTCTTCGTATGGCAAAATACTCGGTCACAGGGAAATAAATAAAAAATGCGCGGAATTGCCGACCCTGAATTGCCCCAGTGGTGCAATAATCGAATCGCAGAATTGCGGAATGTTTTCTTTACTCTCGATCCTAGTGCACGGGCCGTTCATTCAGGATTCGAGGATCCTTATTTGTTTTCACTCGCAATATTGCAGTTGCACGACGACAATTGGCGCCAATTATAGGGCCTTTATCGGGTAATTGGGGGGATGACACTCACCTTTGCTTGTTTTCAGTGAGAAATCCAAATATTTGAACAACACGATTATTGTGACACTCTCGAGTTTCCGAAGATCACAGAACGGAGCCCGGAGCTCAACTCTCGGCGACTACACCGGCCACTCTGTATATGCGCGATGGGGATTTTGTTGTAGATGGCGGCATGGCAGCGGGTGTTTTTCGCTCCGGCCAATGGGGCTGCAGTTCCGGTATCAGCCATTTTTTGAGTCGGGGGTTTACTGCGCACGGTTGTGAGGAATTCCTAGTGTAGATGGGTGATATGGGGAATTACTGGGTAGGTATTGACCATTTGAGTTTGCATTATTTTCTTTTGTGCGGGGGATTGTAGATATGAATATTCTGGCGGGAGTCATTGATCACATTGCTCTCATCGGTTCGCGGAGAATTCTTTGGGTGGAGAAATTACGGTTCAATTGCTGGAAATTTTGGAGGAAGGGACGCTTCGCGTGCCTAAAACGTCCCTTTTCCACACATTGTGATGAAAACTATCATTCGATACTCGTGGGAAAAGTGTCTTTTGGCTCGTGGGAGATTTATAGCACGAGCCGAAGGCTCGTTACGAGTGCAAAAAACTCTTTTCCGCACTCGTAACGAAATATACTATTTTGTCATTGGGCCCGAAAACCGCAATTTTAACTTTACTTCACTCGGTTGAATCGCTGTTTATCGCGCCTAGTGACAAAAAGACTATATTACGATGCAAGTGAAAAATTAGTATATTTTGATACGAGTGCGTAAAAGTGTTTTTAAGACGCGGGAGGTGTGTAACGCTCCCACGTGTTGAAAAACACTTTTACGCACTCGTCGAAGACGAGTACTACCCTCGCAAGGATCAAAGAACACTTTTCCCACGAGTCTCGAACCATCTTTTTCATCACAATGTAGGAAAAGTGAGATTTTACAGACGCGTGCGTAAAATTTCCCTTTACGCAAATTCTAATTCTCTTGGAATTCTTTAATGCCTAAAGGAGGTTAGGCGGTGTTTGAGGTGAATTTGAGAGTGAATTTCTGTGGTTCCCGGTAGCTTAGTCGGTAAGAGTGCCCGGCGCGTATCTGGGAGACCCGGGTTCGTTTCCCGGCTGGATGAAGCGGAAATTTTTTCTCTCTAAATTCTAATTCTTAGAATTTTTTTTTTTTTCATTTTTTTTTCCCACTTATTCTGTGCCTAAATAGTATATTTTGCGTCGAGTGCATCGGGGGTTTTCGACGAGTGTGAAGTTGACACGCCGAGCCGAAGTCGAGGTCTGTAATCACTCTCGTTAGGAAGTACATTTTTTTCATATATATTGTATATTTTTTAATACTGGTGAGAACAAGACGGTTCTTTGCGCGCGAGGCGTGCAAAAAATGCCATTTTCTCACTCGGATCATAAAAAACATTCACAACTGGTTTGATATTTCCGGTATGAACTCTGGATAGATTTCAATACTGCAGTTGCGATAAAATTGCGGAGTCTAGGCGTCTCCCCTGGTTGAAAAATCATCCTTAACTAGGCTCACGGTATTAATTCCCTCTAGTCTCCATGGGAAGGACTATGCAGTGGGCTTGAGTTTCTGAGGCCATTGGAGGGGAATAAATATGTATGAGCCACTGCATGCGGAAGAGCGGAAGTCACCGGAAGCTGACGAGATTGCGCAATTTTATCTTTTTAATTCCCCTCTTTCTTTATTTCTAGTTTCGGTATTTATTTTTAGAGGAAGGTAAAGCTTGATGAGAGTTTGTAGAACACAGATGCTTGCATTTTCGTATATTTGGGCTTGTGCCCAAAAAATGAGGTTTCTAATTGTTTAAATCACTTCAATTATTTATTTATTAACAACGGATGTTTAAAAAATTGATAATTCTATGCAAAACGTAAGTTTGATGACGCTGGATATTCATGAAATTTTTCTCGCACATTTTAATTGGCAAATTTGATGATTGAAAATGGTTAAATTTATAGCGTGGTCCGTACCAAACGGTAAAACATACTTGGATATCCTCAAGGTAAACCAATAAAAATAGGTCGACACAGGTGTTGATACCCCTAGGGTGGAGATCCCCTTGTTTCAACGCACAAGAAAACCCTCTCAACTTTTCAAGACAGATCCTCTTGTTCTGCTGATTGGGTCACTTCATTTCACGTCCCTGAATGAAGAAATTATCACTAAACAATGCAGAACCTCCAGAACATTCCCGCCAAAATAAATCGTACTCATGTTTATCCCAGTTTCTCTATGTATTTTCAACAAAAATTAAAGTGATTATTCGATAATATGGATTGATAATATTTCTTTCAATAATATAATAATCATAATAGTCATCCCTCAGTCATTTTAACGGGAATAATGCACTAACACGTTTGAACTCATAAGTCATAAATTTGCATCTCGTTAAATAAAAAAAAATAATAATAAACAAGATTGACACACCTATTCTCCACTTCACCATTCACTCTGCACTTCCTTTAATCTGATATCAGGATGTGTGTACGCGTGCGTTTTCTCTACCTCTGTCCATAAATTCATGTGACTAGTTCTTTTAAAAACTTTACATTTTTCATTTTATTTTTTTTCAAAATAATAACTAACATATGTATCTCAACTCATTATTCATATTTACATATGTATATTACTTTTCATTTCAATGTTATATAAAACTTTTCTCACTTTCACTATGAAAAAACATTTTCTCTACCTGGAATGATAATTCTGAAGGACGAAACGGGGCATATCTACTACTTACGATTGAAAAAAAACGTGTTATAAATTGATGTCGAATTTTTTGAAAAATTAAATGAATACTTTGTTACTAATGAAGGCTCATTGAGGAAGTTTCTTTAAAAAATTTGCGTATCAATTGTGTCGAGATAAGGCCACTAGTGGATGATACGAATACAGTACAAACATTCGGACGATGACAGTGTCATAATCATAAATAGCTCTGAACCACTGACATCGTGTCCTTTAAGAGGAAAAAAACATAAAGTACTATTTACTTCGTAGAAAAGAGGATAAAATCACGCAACACATCTCTGCAAAGCTCTCTCTCTATTCAAATTTTTGTCACTTGTTCTCTCGCAATGGAGAGAGAATTCACTCGCTTTATTGTCACAGGCTTGTGCTGCCAAATATCATAGCGAGAGTATTATCTTCGAGGAAAGTTCTGTGTTTCTTCTGTGTACAAGCATAATTTATATCGAACGCTAGCGAATTCACTGGAAAATTCTGTTGAATTTTTTCTTGGGTTTTGGCTGATTCTGCTCAAAAATTCTGCAGCAGAAATTGTTCAATAAAGAACATTTTATAAAAAAATCAATAGAATCGGATTTTTCTGTGTAACTCATTCTATTGAAATATTTTTTGTACAAATTCCCCGGCTGAAGTTTCTCTTTTTATTGTGTTTGATTTTTTTAAATAGAAAATAATGAAAAATAGAGTGGAAATTTAGAAAATTCATGTCGAGAAATTTATATAAAATATAGAAAAAGTTGTATGGAACGACGAAATTCTAGTGATTTTTTCTATAAAATAGCTTCTATTGGAAATTTTCTATAAACAAACGCAGTAAAGCTGTGGAATTCCTCAATAGAAGTTGAATAGAAATCCAACCGAATTTTCTATCGAACTCACTAGGCTTCTCCATCAAATTTTTTCGTACGTTTTGCTACTTCAACTCAGTTATTCGCAAAAGCCAACACTTCAGGCGCAAAAATCTCTGCATTTCTCTCGATAATACGAATCTAAAAAAATGTACGACACGCACTTTCAGAGGATAGTCTTCAGTTACATGAAAAAAAAATCAGTGTAGGATTGTTAATTCGAAATGTTCATCTGAGATCTCTCGTTGCTCACGAAAATGACGAAAAAACAGTATTAAAAGACAATTACACGTAGGTGTGAGCAATTAATTTGCCTATGATTGGAAATTATTTGAAATATCCAAATATTCTTGGCTAACATACTACTGTAATCATCTTAGTATGTGGTGAATAAAACCAGTCCAGGCACTCTAGTCCACAGCCAGATTGCTATCTGGCTCAAATTGTATGTTACAATGTTGATTCGTGAATTACAGCTGTGTCTGGATCACTGTGGGCATTGTGAATTATCGCTGACGGTTGACTTGGTGTCAGCGTTATTGAGGACGTCTTTCTTACTGGTTTTGGCGAGGCCTAGAATAACAAAAACAAATATTAATAACTGTACGGCAAACTGTGGATGAATAGAGAGAATTATTTGCTCATATCTAACAATAATTAATTTTCACATCACGTCAACAATAAAATCTGTCTATTAAATTTCCTGAGAATTGCTTTTTTTACATTTTCTTCGTTTAAATGAATAACAAAAATTGTTTAAATTTTTGAAAATCTTTTTTTTTTCATAAAATCATTTGATAAAATTCTGAATTTGGATAAATTTGTGGTGGTAAAAAAAGATTGGGCGTTGAATTCACTGTTTATAAATTATTCATAAGGTGCGTATTCTTCAAAATTGCGATTTTTCAATTATTTTGCACAATTATTTTTATTATTTACAAGAATAATCAAAGTATTTGGAAAAACTTAAAGACATGAACGATTTTCAATAGTGATATTTCTTCACAGCGCCATGAAATCATACATAAAATCCTTTAACCGTTCGGTATTAAAAATTCAACCTGGAGTTGAAAGTTTCTTAAACATGTCACCTCCATAAAAGAATGAATACCATAAAAATCCTCTAAAAAGAAAAGAAAAAAAAATGCCAAAGCACTATAATTCACCCCCCATTACCCAACTCACCCATTCTCTCCTAGACGGTGCTTCATCATCAGAATAATGATCAATCTCGCCAGTCTCATCTCCAATTTCCGTAGCGACGTGCCTCTTACCGGGCTGCAGAGTAGCATAATTACGACATCCACGATTAAAATTATTAAGATTTTTCTCCTCAACAATTTTCTCCTGGCAGAGTACCTCCTGCGACTTGCTCTGCTTGTTATTCGTAATAACTCCACTACTATTTTTATTGTTGAAATAAAAAGGGGGCATCCTGGACACCCAGTGGTCGATGCCAGACCCTGTGGAACTGGTGGAAGCAGCAGAGGAATTGCCAGCGGAATTGCTGCTCCTTCTCTGATAAAACAGCATGTAGGCAGCATTTGTAATTAAATTCGTGTCATTGACAGCCTCAACTCTGGTGTCATCGAAGCAGTACCACTGAGTGTCGTAAGGATTCCTGCAGAAGGCAGTGTAGTGTCCACCCTGTAAGTCCTGCCCATGATGATTGCAGATGGCATAAAGATCGTAAACATTCTCATCGTATTTGGGAATATTGTGATGACGAGTTCGAGGTTTTTTCCAGGGAGACCAGCCCAGTGCCCCCAGTGTTGTGACATTTGTGTGATTAGGTTGGACCCCACCATGCGCCAGATGAGGTGTCATATCGAAACCATAAAGGGGAAAGTCCACGAGCATTGTCAGCTTGGATGTTGATCTTTGCTTTGCGGTCTGCTGACGAAATCTCTTGAGATGAATCACCAGGATGTCGGGCAATGACCACAATCCCAGCTTTTTTACAACCTGACGAATAAAAAAAATCGTTAGCATTGAAAAATACTAGGTGGGGCAAAGTGGAATGTGTGTCATTTACTTAAAATCCCAATGTCTTTGTTCATAAACTAAGATGTCAGGAAATAAAGTAGATGGCGAACGGTCTATTGTCTCACTCTCCCCTAGATTATATCCATTTAATAATAATATCTTAATATACGCAATGTTAACATTGATATTGGGCGATGTTGGAAAAAAATTGCTGGGAATTGAGTAGTAATTTTCAGGAGACAGAAAATGAATTCGATTTAGGGGAGAAGAATGATTGAATTTCATATTTTATTGACAATTCAAGAATAGAAAATGGATAAACATTTAAAAAATACTAGGGATAGTGGGGCAAAGCGGAATTTTTACAATCGACTTTGAATCTCAATTTCTGTTTATAAACAAAGATATTAAAAAATAGAGGAGAGATTGCAAACGTTTCACTTTGTCTCAATCTCCCCTAAATTATTCATCTAATAATATCTTGATGTAAGCAAAATATAAAATTGATATTGCGCGATGTTAAAGAAAAATTTAAATTTCATGGACAGTTGAGTAGTATTTTTCAGGAGGCAGAAATTGAATTCGATTTAGGGGAAAAAATCATTAAATTTCAGATTTAATTGGAAATTCAACAAAATTCAGAATTCTTGAACAACAAAAAGGTGACAATTTCCCAACTTCCTGAAATTTTTAATCAAAACACGAATATTCACTATCAAATGACGCTGAATTTCCCTTATTTCTATCAATCTTCATACAATAATTGAACTAAAATATAAAGTTCTCATCAATTCTCTCATTAAATTGTGAATTTTCAATGACAAAATTCCTTGACATTCCAGTGGAAGTACAACAAAAATTTCCAAAAAATGTGCCGGAAATTTCATCTAACAATTCCTTAAAATTTCTAATTTGTAACTTCCTTTTATCCCTACTGGATTTTTCATGCATCTCACATCATAAATAACAAACTTCTATCTACCTCCTGCTTTCTATTGCAGTAGGGACAGTGCCAGGCATCCTCAGCCCCCAGAATCTCCTCCCTCGTGTATAAATCAAAGCATTCCTCCAGAGTAACAGTCCCCCCCAACTCAGCATTAGTCTTCAGTTGTTTGACACTTGCGTGCTCCTCGATCTGATCAGAGTCGTCCTGAATTATGTTGGATTTGGTCGCCTCGTCCCACTCGAGGATAAGCTTGACGTGCTGGGGACCAGAGTCGTCAGCACAGAGGGCTAATGCCTGCTCTATCTGCTCAGTGTAGAGTGGGTGCTCGACACAGGGGTCGATGCAAGGATGCTCGTCCTGGATTGGGGTTGCAGCGGGGTCTGCTACCCTGATGTTGAACAGACCAGGCGTCTGACTCGAGGTCAAAACGTCTTCTGAGAGGGTTGTGTGCATTTCTTTAAGGAGAAGCTTCTGGAGGTCCTCGTAGGATGTTTCTCGGGACACCTGCATCGTGTAGGGACTTCCAAATCTCTCTCGTAAGTCACCTTTCACCAGGACGTTCACCCATACCAGGAGGATGTAGGCCTGCTCTGTGGGCTCTTTCAGCTGGGGGAGCTCTACACAGTAGAGGGGGTCGTTCTCAGTTATTACTGAGAGGGGTTGACAATCCGAAAAGGTTCTGGAAAGGAATGAGAATAGTTTCTTTTAATAGTAGAACAGAACCGCGCGCAAAATTAGTGGTTGATTGTATTTGTTAGTCTTTCATTTATTTTTGAAAATAGTAGAAGTGATAATAATCGTCTATCATGACTTGTTACAGCTGGAATTGTATTATTTCACGATCATAATTGTCTCATGTCACAACATAGTTAGATTGCTCCATAAAGTATTTAGAACAGAGTGCAGAGCAGAGTCCGTTCATTAGCAAATCCTCAATGGATAATCTTTGCTGAAGATCCTAGATTATGCAAATCTTTTCTTTTTCTCTTTAAAAAAATATATTTTTTAACTGTGTATATTATTATGAATGAAAAATATAATCAGAAAATATATTTTTTCGAAGGAATATATAAAAATATTTGTATAATCCAGGATCTTAAGCAGAGACTATCCATCTTCCTAGGCTTAAGGATATCCCTGGCGAAGTAGATTGCTGACAAAGAAGTTAACACCAATGTTTTTATAAAGGATCATCTGTTTTCGTTTAGCGATATTTGAGGGGAATCATTAGGGGAGGGTGGGGCCAAGTGGACACTTGACTTTTTTCTAATTTAGGTTATAACTCAGAAGCAAAGTCATTAATTCAGCTCAGTCTAAGGTCGCAAAGAGGAAGAATTGTGAGAAACATTATAAAAAAAATTGTCCCATTTCAGTGGAAATTAAATTAGTTGTTAACATTTCAGAGAAAATGTCTTGGAGTTTTTCAGGGGGAAAGTCGACTTTCGGAAAAATCGAATTTTTTCGCCAAGTGAAGGCTGATTCTGTATCTACTAACGATTTTGATGCTAATGAAACACTCGGAGGCGCCAGAAATGCAGAAATAAAAATTTTTTTTTCACCCGGGGCCTAAGTGTCAGATCTTTGATTTTTCCCGGGGGAAAGTCGACTTTCGCCAAAATCGAATTTTTTCGACGAGTGAATGTTGATTCCGTATTTATTGAGCCCTCTAATGCCAATGAAACCCTCGGAGGCGCCAGAAATGTCGAAATAAAAAAAAAAATTTTCATCCGGGGCCAAAGTGTCAGATCTTGGATTTTTTCGGGTGGAAAGTCGACTTTCGCCAAAATCGAATTTTTTCGTCAAGTGAATGTTGATTCTATGTTTATTGGCCCCTCTAATGCCAATGAAACCCTCGGAAGCGCCAGAAATGTCGAAATAAAAAATTTTCTTTTTCACCCGGGGCCAAAGTGTCAAAAGTGAAGTGTAATTTTAGCTCCACGTATCCCTACGCAACTAAATTCCTAAATTTAAGGATATGCTACTTGAATTTCGGAAGTCCTTGAATTTCTCAATTAATTTGAATATGAAACTTTTGTCAATAGTCAGTGTAATTGAAATTACATTTTCCAAAAAATTACTTTTTTTTCAACATCCACTTCTCATAAATAAATTGAGTTAAAGTTCAAAATCAATGTCATCATCACCTGTAGTTTCTTGCAATGACGAAATACCACTGAAAATTCTTTCCAATGCATTCTCCAAGTCCCAATTTTTATCTGATTTCAATGTCATTGGGCTCATTTTGTTCATTCGAACATTCTCTTCTGAGTCATCAGTCGACTTTCTAATTCTTTTGTGGTTCCATTTATTCTAATATTTTTCCAAGAAAACTTGCCCTAATTAACTAAAATTTAATTAAGAGAATCCTCAGTCAAGTATCGGAATAAATAAAAATAATTTACCGATCAATTTGAAATACCAAAAAAGTGGCGTATCTGTGTATCATCACCATTTGCCAACAATACCTCTAGATATGAAGTATTTAGTCGATATTCACGACCGAATATCGACTACATAAATTTATTCTGACGATGTATTTAGCTAATAGGGCTTGATGCGACCGGCTCTCATCACCCAAGCAAATCGTCAGGTAGTTTAATGAAGAATATTCCCATCGAATGAATTCCGGAAAATAAAAATAAAGACTTGGATATAAAAAAATAACAATTAATCACCTCAATCGATCATTTGAAATTATATTGCACTCGACTGTTCTCCACCCATCCATTTAATTACTTTAATAATCCCGAAAAGGCCCCCTGGGACTCCAACCAGGCGTGGCCACGACATTAAAATGAGCAAAAAGTATCACGTTTTCATTCATTACCTGTGAAAACCTTCATCATGTACTTCTGTCAACAGCATGTGACTCTCCTCAATGCCGGTATCACTCGCCAGTATCTCCCGAAGTTCTTTAATATTCGCAGCTTGATTCACACTGACCCCAATTCTCACTTGTCGAGGCTGTTGCGAGGTGTACAAAACATTAACAAAAAGATTCATTTGCCTCTGCTGCTGTGGCACTGGTATAGAGACACACAAGAACGGATCAAATGTGTTTGATTGTCGATTACACCTGGGGCAAGTCAGACTCGATCTAAATTGCGCCTGGAACACCTCGTGGACGAAGGAGTGATTGCAGCGCACATGATTAGCCAGTGTTTCAGCTGCCACAATGTCATCTGGGCGTCCAAATGAGTTCTGCAATAGAGAATATTTTTTGTATGAATAATTTTTCCTTTTTTAACTTCCCGACCCAAAGGGAGGAAGTTATTGTAATGACACCGAAAATCAAAAGTGGAAATTTAATGATATCTCCACGGTTCATGACTCCTCTAATCTTTTTATGACGTTTTTCAACACATCGTTAGCTGTGTCCTCAGTCAAAAAGTTTCGAATTTTAAACTTGTCTCCATATAGTTACTTCTCGTTTCTCACTTTCAGGAGAATTTTTGTATTTTGGCACTTACGTTACTCTGTTATGAAGCTAACGACATGTCTGTGTGAAGAATACTATTTCCCTTGAACGAACAGCGAAATTTGATTTTTTTGTCTTCAATTGATGCATCTTCATGTAATTTAGAACTGATTAGTTTGTGAAGACGATCGCCTCAACGGTTCTTTAGTAATTTATAAAAAACATGTAAAAAAACATAATTTTTGATTTTTTTCCCCATAATCTACTATTTCTTACAGAGTAATGATGCGATTTGTTTTTTTTTTTTCAATCGATGTGTGTTAATGTAACTTAGAACTAATAGTTTATGAAGATGATCGTTTCAGCAGTTCGTCAGTTGTTCGCGTAAAGCGTATGAAAAAAAAAAATTTTAAATGATTTTTTTGTTTTTTGAAAATTCATAGATTTTACAGAGAATAATGATGAGGACGTCTTTGGGCTCGTCGTCAGCGTGCTGGCCCTATAAACCAAAGCGTCCCAGTAGCGCAGGTTCGAGTCCCGGTGATGAAAGATTTTTTCATCGCCGGAAAACGAACCCAGTGCATGTGGAGTTAGTTATGTGGAGTTAGATATAAGTAAGCTTAGAGGCAAGTACGGGTAGGGAATTAGGCTGGGGTACCGCGTAGGTACTGGGACGGGTAGGTAAAAGACCACAACGGTCATATACCATCTGGCACCACCCAATTACAGAGAATAATGATGGGATTTGATTTGTTTTTGTACGATCGATGCATCTACATGCCATTCGATTTTGATTGGATGTTGAGCAAAATAGTTTCAACCGGTTTCTCGTTATCGGAATGGAAATGTCAAAATTTGCGTTTTTTTTCAATAAACCGAAAAATGGGAATTGTTCGGGAAGTTGTTTGTTCGACCCGTAATGGGTCACATCCACTCCAGTTCATACGCAATGGGAACGAGCGAAGTGAGCGACCAATAATCCAGTCGAATTTTTAATCTCAAGTTTCCGTCTTAAATAATTAATTTTTCATTACTAAACTTTCGTTATTCTAAACTAAATGTTCGTTAATTAATAATTAATTGTCGAGAGTTGAAGATTTCAAACGTTGTAAAATCACTAGTGACGTCACAAGCATGGTCGAACGCTGGACCAATTAGAGAATGGCTGGAGTCACCCTAACGCAATCTTCACGTGCATCTTATCCAATGGATGACGACCACTCCCCTCTCTCCTCACATTCGACCAATCGAGCACGAACCAGCATTACTTATGTCACTTTATGACGTCATGACCGAAATACTAGGTTTCAAAAACACCTGATTTTAAATCAATTATTATGAAATATACAGGCAATATTTCCCCATAATTATTTTTGTTTGAAAAAACGAAAGAAATTGAATCTTGGAATTATTTTCGTTTGGAAAAACAAAAAAAATGGAATTGTGGAATTATTTTCGTTTGGAAAACTGAGGTCCATACAAGTTCCCTATTGAGAATAATTGGGGGTTTCCTCTGTCATTTGAAGACAAACATTTCTGTGGAGGCATGACGCGACACAACGGTGGGAATTCATTTTTTGAAAATAATCTATGCACTTCCTCATTGTAATGCTTGATAAAAATATCAATGATAGTTGACAATGGCTATTTTTACTTTGACGCGACTGCTGGGACTCTGTACGCGAATCTATCGCAGTCTGTTTGCTTCGGTCGTTGTCTCCTCAAGGACAAGACCCACATTTCTGATTGTATCGTTTATATTTTTTTTTTAGTTTGGGGGAAATACATGCAGATATTTTTCGCGGTGGGACGAGGTCGATTGTTCCGTGGAGAGCGACAGAATGAAAAACAGTTTAGCTGGCTGTTGGATATTTGTTGAAGTTTAACTGCTACTTGGGGATTTTTAATGTTTCAGAGAATTGAGTTTCAATTTGCTTCAAGGATAAGAGAATCTCGAAATTCGGTGGGAAAATTGAACATCGGAGGGATTGTATTGAATTCTGAATGACTTTCAAAGCTCAAGGCAACGGAGGCAATCATTTTTCTGTGTTTTCATCATCACATTCGATTGAAAGACTATTTTTCACTGGAGTTTCAGGACACTGACTGATGGTTTAATCATTAACCGTATTGAAAGGGTGATATTCAATTTTGTAACTCCGAATTGTATTCAATGCTCTGGAATAGTTAATTAATATCTGATTCGTGTTGGGAACGAATTTGGAAAGTTTAGGGATAATTTGAGTTTGAAATTCATTGGAAAAATTCGTTATTGAAGAAGTGAACGGAATCGAGTTGAGTCCAGATTTCTTGAAGGGAACTCTCCAATAGTTTTTCTGTCGCCCTCAGATTCCGAGATATCTTGCAAAAACCCATGATAAATCGATTGTGAAATTGAACTGAACTGTTCTATCTCTTCGCTATTAAATTCAATGGCGCGTTGGCCTGAAATCTGAATATTTTCGAAGTTCAAGCCAATAGTCGCCAAAGTTTCATCATTTTTTCCGTCTCGCCATTATCACATCCAAATAAAACGAAAATTAACATTTCATTCTTCATTGGAGTGTCACCAAAATAAAATAGTTCTTCCTTCTAGAAGGGATTAGAAAAATATTCTGTGATAATTTTACTGTCAATCTGAAGTTCTTTAATATCTTGCATAAAACCATGATAAATCAAAATAAACTTGAACTGTTTTACCTCTTCGCTATTGAATTCAACGTCGTATTGGCCTGAAATCTGAAAATCTTCGAAATTCAAGCCAATAGTCGCCAAAGTTTCATCATTTTTTTCCGTCTTACCATTATCATATCCGAATAAAACGAGAATTAACATTTCATTCTTCACTGGAGTTTCACCAAAATAAAATACTAATTTCCTCAATTTTTAAAAAATTGAGGAAATTTTAAGATTCATTAAGATCATTCGAGGGATTAGAAAAATATTCTATGATAATTTTGCTGTCAACCTGAGATTCTTTGGTATCTTGCAAAAACAAATAGAATTTTAACGAGAAGTCCCTAGAATTTTAATAGCATCCTCATTTCTAGCGAATTCCAATAGAATTTTCGAGCGAATTCGCTAAGGTTTTCTATTGAATTTTTTCGGACGTGTTTACATGCTGCATCGAATCAAAATCAACATTTCCTTAAAAATAACCCGTTGTTTAGTAACAAAATCCATTGCAATTCTATTCATATAAGTTAATTGTTATTTTTAATTCAATTGAAATTTCAAGAATTGGGAAGTGATATTAAAACTTTGTACACAAAGGTTGTTTCCACTATGTCGTGGAATTACGTATCAGAATTCCGGCCTTGAATCTCACCTCAAGGCCCAGTCACAATTGATTGAATAATACAGATCGTGATAATGGAGGGATAAGGAATAATTAATAATTACGCAATGTCTGGAATGAGGAAAGAAACCAAAGGTGACGATTATTTCAGGATGTAGAGCGAGTTAATTTATGAGTGTTGCGGGGTTCTGCGGTGTTTGACATGCAATTTCGCAATGATGTTTGAAGAACGCTCTCAAACGTCAATTGTCACTGTGGTGACAAAATATTTAGCTGGGCTCCGGGATTATTTGGAGCGACAGATGATAATTGTCGAGTTTCAACTCATCCAGGGCCTGGCTAAGGTTTCGCGTAATAGGATCACAATTATAGGTGGGGGAGGAGTGACTCACTGGGGACACGTGATCCGCTGGTTCTGCCCTTGGATCTTTCGGATGTCAATTTGAGGGCGTCGTAAACTTGAAGAATTGAAAAATTCAGTGGAGTTATCAAGCAATTTTTGGAAAACTCAAACGGCTCGAGAGAAACGATCTTCTAGAAAATTTTAATGAAGCTGAAACTAGTGAAAGATTCGAGGACACTAGAAAGAGTCGAGATGAATCTAGGGGTGTACAAATATTTTTAAATAATGTACAAACTCTTTTGCACTTAAAAAGCATTTGTACATCTGATTATTTGACTCTCCTACACTTAAATATGCCCTAAATTGAATTTTCCGCTGACGAATATTCTGCTAGTTTCAGCTTCATAAAAATTTAACGGATCCTAGGCGGTTGACACCTTTTACCTGAAATTTCCGGTACACTTCTTGGAAATTGTTCTCATATTATAGTTTCACGGAAATCGCAAGGAATTTCGTCATCACAATTTCAAAATTGCGAGGAAAAAACAGTCGAAACTGTGAATGTTAGTTGAATAAATTCATGAAAAATGATAGAAATTAAACAAATTCAGATAAATATATTCTTAAATGTTCGATTAATTGAGAATTCAGAGTAATTTAGCACTGAACAATCACGATGTGACTAAAAATTCAAACAAGTTGGGAATTCTCATCGTTCTGTTGCTCACAAATTTTAATTCTGAAATTTCGTGATTTTATTATTCTCCCCCTAAACCGAATGCACCGTTATTTCTGAAAATCTCCTGTCACCGGTTCAAACAGAATTTTTTATTCGGCAAATTCTTTAATTAAAATCCTGTAAAGTGTTTAACATTAGTAATTGAACACCACAGCCCTCAAGTCTCATCCAAGCCTTTTTGCAATAATTTTATTTCAACTTTCAGGATTATAATTGGATTCGAAGGCCAAATTGGCCAAACATAAAATCTATTAAATAAATCCGAAAATTGCAATTGCTGAAGATTACAAAGTTTTTCATAGGGTTGAGCCCTATTTTTCATCACTTTACACACAAGTGATGAAAGATTGCTTATATTCATTATTCATATTAATTATTAATTATTCATAATTAATTATTTATAATTAAACATTAATTATTCATAATTAATTCACAAGAAGGGAATTCTAAAGACTGCCAACTTTCTATGAGAATAAAGACCCTACAAAAACATTGCAAAATAAAAAATATCTCAATCAATCTAAATCCAAGGATTCAGCAGAATAAAACAATGAAGAAATCATGAAACCGCATTGACTATGAATAACTTCATCAACAAAATTGTTTGCATTCTCCGGGCCGTCGACAAAACTGCCGACCCAACCAGTAATTAATACCCAGTTCAGCGACTATGAAATTTTCACCGTGTGCACGCGACGTAGATGGAGAAAGTGAACGTGAAAAAGAGCCCACAGTTGGCTGAAAAGAGAAAATAAATTCCATTGTTAGCAGGAGGGTATGGGGAAACGTTTGCCTCAAATAACGCCTGACCGAATAACAATTTTTGGGAAGAAAAATTGTCATTAGACACTTTACGGGTTTTCGAGTGCCTCATGTGAAGATTTAAATTATTCAAATAGGAAAAGAGGATAACAATTTTTTGGAGTAATTGCGGTAGCGAGACGGCGGTGTGAGTAAGCCACCGTGAAGGCCAACGTCTCGTGTCTCCGTATGACACTGTGGATATAGATACTAAATGTGACATCTGATTTCAATTGCTCCTGTGTCAATAATTATATTAGTTATTTACTGCGTGCGGTATTTGCAAGGAGTCGGATGCAATTTATGGCTGATGAACACACGATAATGCACTGTTAAAAATTTTTGTATGCACGGAGAAAAGTTCAGTAAAAATTAGGGAACTCACAATTCGCTCACCGATTACGGAATCGACTCAGAAAATTCAAGTGACGGTATCGTAATGTTTTACAGGAGATTCAGATAAAAATTACGGAACGCTCTGGAAAAATTCCACGACAGTTCCGTAAAATTTCCTACCACATTTCGCTCTGGAATTACGGAAAAGATACCTAATTTTTATTGAATATTTCTCTCGGTGCGAATTTTTCGTGCCAAATGCCGAAAATTTTCATCGTGTTGCAATTTCACTGAAATTTCAGGAAATCTCGTCATTGAAAATTCAGAATTTCGTGGGAAAATCAAACAAAACTGTAAATTTCCGTTGTATTTTTCCCTAAAAATGAATAGAAAATCAGAGAATTATAGTAAATATATTCTTGAATTTTCAGGACAGTGACACTACATGCGTTTTAGGGGGAAAAAATGATTAAATTTCAGATTTCACTGAAAATTTAATGCAATTCAAATAAATTAAGGAATTCTCGTCTTTATGCCCCTTAAAATTTTGGAATTTTGCTGAATTTTCAGTGAAACCTGAAATTTCATGATTTTTTCCCCCAAATTGCACTCAGTGTCACTGTCCTGAAAATTGGTAGTGAACTATCCATGAAATGTCATTTTTTTTCTAATAGTGTGCTCTCATTATTTCCTCAATGCATAATCTGGCAAATAAACTATTTTCTCTCTCTCAAATTTCGTTTTTTCCCAGCCAATTTTTGACTCTTGTTTTCAATGAAAATATTATCGCACCCACAGCATTCGCGATAACTATTTTTAAGGTCTGCCAGTGATTCACCAATTCTTCCCACGCGCTTTTATTGTGGCGTGAGTGCGCTTATGAGTACATGCAGCGTTTTTTTTTTCTTTTTAATAAACTTCCCTGTGAACGGTTGGGTGCAGCGTTAAACATGCTCAATGTTTCATACAAAAAAGCAGGAAAAAGATTTGATGTTTGAAGAGTGAATGCCAATGTGAGGCCCTGCTCGAACCAACACGAGGAACTTGTTGATTGGTTACTGAGCACGTCGCGCGTTTCAAGGTCTACCTCGCCCGTCCCGCTGGTGTGCAGGCACTCGAGCATTGGGAATATGCATTGAGAGCTGCAGAAATCGGCCCGAATAACGGAGCCAAATTGCAAATATGTATCACATATTTGTAGGTAATGAGAGAGATAATTAGCGCGGTAAAGGAGATGATTTATTTTCATATTGCGTCAGGATGGAAGGAGAATGAGAGGAGTTGTATTTTAAGGATGTTTATTCATTTTCCGAAAATGCAATTTTTTTTATATACAAGCAAAATTCTAATTAATTAGAATTTTGCTTAGTAATTTTTGTAATTGATGGGGAAACATATGAAACTAACGTTTATGTTATGAAAAAATTAAGTTGCGGTAGCTTTGAAATAATTTCTTCTGATATACGGGCTCTGGAAAGTCTACTTGAAGACTCCGAAAACAAAAATAAAAAGAGAGGGCAATGTGAAAATATATAGTGAATCCAATGGCTGAGATTAATTTTGGTGTAACCTGGCAAATAATGCAGATATTTAAAGTCGCTTTATCTTTAAGAGGGGACGGTCTATTAGAAGACTTTTAAAAACTACAAACAATTACCCGAAAACTCGCTGACATTCGCAATCGTAATTTTTTTCATCATTCAATTGCTGGACGGTCGAGAGAAATTCGAGTTTCGTGGTTGGATCTAAAATAAAAGCATCACCTAAATGGAGATCATGGCCATCATGGCTTCCATACCTTCAAGATTGTTTTAATTAGCAGAAAAAAACATATTTGAAGTGAAAGTGACAAAACACAGAATAATTAAATTCAAAAATAGTTGAATGCAGCCGAAAGCCCTAATTTCTGAACGACCGGGCCATATTTTTTATTTATTAATATTATTTATATTATTATTAATTGTGATATTATTTTGTAGTAATATTATTGAAAGGTGAAATAATCAGTACAATTTTCATTTAATTTACGGAATATTCATTGCAAGTTGAAATCGTCCAGAAATTAACCTGTTTACCCTACTACAAAATTTAAAAAAATATCACCGCATTTGAAATTTATCAATGTACCACGGATTCGTTTTCAATAACATCGTAAGAAGCGTTTTCTGTTTTGATTTCATTTCTGAACGATCAACTCCGATTGGTGGATTGAAATTTTTATCAACATGAGGAAGATAAGTCTGTGTATCAGTGGAAAAAATGTTAAACATTTTTTGAGGGCTTGCGGTTTTGGATGAACATCCTTAACATTCTTCTCCGGAAATAGTCTTCTGTAGTGAACTGAGTTTTTGATGAATAGCTCTGAATGTACGGGAGAGGGTGGAATTTTTATGACGGCCTTTTCTACAGCAGAGTGGGAGCTGCAAGCAGGGCTCATGAAAAATTTCTATCTCTCCATGCTTGCAAGAGATAAAAAAATGAAGGTACACGTTGAATTCACTTGTCGCGTTTCGCATCAGTAGAGATTTAATTTCTATCGTGTGACAGATCCATTGAAATGTCAAGGAATTTCGTCATTGAAAATTCACAATTTGATGGAAAAATTAATGGAGAATTTACATTTCATTTCAATTATTCCACGAGAATATTGAAAAATCAGGACAATTCAAATATGGCCGTGACTGTTCGCACCATTGCGTGAATCACTCCCGTACACTCCACGCATGCGTGAAGTTTGTGTGTTTCACGCAGTTGAAGTTTCATACTACTGTGTGTTTCACGCAGTTGTTTTTTTATACTACTCTGTGTTTCACGCAGTTGTATTTTTATACACCTGTGTGTTTCACGCAATTGCATTATGATACACCTGTGTTTCACGCAGTTGCATTTTGCTACGCCTGTGTGTTTCACGCAGTTGTATTTTTATACATCAGGATTGCGTTTTTCCACTTCCTAGGCCTTATACAAGATGAATTGAATTAATTTTTTTT
>NW_021680482.1:706258-817840 GCF_001412515.2 Diachasma alloeum
ACTGCGTGAAACGCGTGAAACACACAGGTGTATAAAAATACAACTGCGTGAAACACACAGTAGTATAAAATTTCAACTGCGTGAAACACACAGTAGTATAAAATTTCAACTGCGTGAAACACACAGTAGTATGAAACTTCAACTGCGTGAAACACACAGTAGTATGAAACTTCAACTGCGTGAAATACACAGCAGTATGACAATTCGGCTGCGTGAAACACACAAACTTCACGCATGCGTGAAGTGTATGGAGTGTACGGGAGTGATTCACGCAATGGTGCGAATAGTCACGGCCTTCAAATATTCGTATTCGAGAAAATTGTTTACTAGTCTACTATCTCCATATCACTTATCAATTGATTCGATGTGTCTAGTTTATTGTCTAGATTTAATTTGAGAAGTAATAGTTGAGGGTCCACGATCTTCCGTATATCCACGGTAGAAACTACCTTGAATCCACGGGAAAACGTCCCGTATATCCACGGTCAAAGTTACCGTGGAGCGTGTGAATAGACACTGCCATTGGAGAATTCTTGTCTGCCTCCTGCCAAAAAATGTAAAATTCCACTGAGATTGTAGTGAAATTTGAAATTTCTCAATTTTTCCCTTAAATTGAATACATGTCGCCTTAAAAAAAAATCGATGGTCCATAAACTTTCATTTTATGGGCATTTCGTTGTAGACATTACACGGTTGGAAACTGCCTTCTGAATTCGTTCGTGTCACTTACTCTCAATATATGACGCTTCCACCGATACTTCAGAAAATCCCGTCATTGAGAAATCACGTATACCATTCATTGTATCATATTAAAATAAAATCATGAAAGCTTTAGATTTATAGCAGTTCAATGATTCCGTGCAAATGCTCAAAATTCAGGACAATTCGATTTTGAATATTCACATTTGGTAGATAATTCGATTAAGTTGTGAGATTTCTATATTATTTCCCCTTGAAACTCGGAACTTCACTGCAATTCAACCGTAAACTTGAAATTCCATAACCATTTTGTTCCTTAAATCGAAATCCATAGTCTCTCTCACGAAACTTACTGCCGCGTTATCCCTGAAATTTCAATTTCTTCTAACAATGTAACTTCCTCCGAAGTCTCGCAAATCAGCTAAAAAACCAGTCTCCAGAAAGCGGGGCTAACTCTAATGAAGATTTCTAACTCTGCAAAACAATTTGTTCTAAAAAATTTCCCCTTCTCCCTCAAAAAGATATTAATCAAATTCTCAACCTTCTCAAAACAAACAAAAATATTTTGCTCACTGTAGTACCAAATTCCGCAAAAACAACACCATGCAATCATCATCATCATACACCAATCTAATATTACGTACACGATGACTCATGAGAACCACCAAGGCTATAAAAAGTTCAATAAAACTATTGTTTGGCCTGAAAGTTCAATGTGAAGATGATTCACTCGCCCACACTGAAGCCCACTCTCCCCCCTCCGTCATTGCATCATTTCCCTCCTAATCACGCCCGAATCCCCCGAAATCCCATCATAAACTGTTGAACCAAGAATCGTAAACTGGACAACTTCGAAGCATCCTCAATCGCCGCCTAACGGCATCTGTAGTGCTCCGTTATATACAAATAAAACGACAGACGACCTCTTCCAAAGAAATATGGAAAAATTGGAATTTCTCGGACTAATTTATCTCCCCACATTCCTTATCCAAGCGTCATAAATAAACCTCTCTCTCAACATGTGCCTCGATCAGTCTCCGAGACACTGATGCTATCGTCATCATCAACAGTATCACATGGTATTACGATTACAAAACATATCGAATGGCGTCTATAATCTCATACCTTTTAATCATCTGATTAAGACGAAAGAATATTTTAAACAACTGTCAGGAATGTCTTCACTCAATTTACATTATATCCCAGTCGTTCAGTTGATGACAAATCCTAACTTTAACTCGATAAATTCTTGAAATAACTCAATTATGGTCATCATCATCATCGGCCCCCCACGGCAAAATAGAGTGGGGTAAAACGAAACGTCTTCAATCGCTGATATCTTCTGAACAAATGATACGATTTGGATGAATCGAATCTCATTGTACAGCTTCAGAAGAAAACCGTGAAAATGAATGAAAAAAAAAATGAAAAATTTCACTCTCCAACATCATGCGGTGATTATTCTATTGGGTTCATTCATCCTCAGAAGAACTCATCCCAGAACAGCTTCTATCTCTCTATATTTACTTCACCGAATTCCTAAAATGACTCTTGAAGGATTCTCAAATGACATCATAGTTATCGTTTTCCCAATCCTGAATACTATATTTACGATGCTGTAATCTTCAGTCATCTTAAAGCATTCAATAGTCAATCTAAGTAGAGTAGAACTTGTCACAATTTATATTTAAAGACAAAATTGAATGCTGAGGATACTTTTCCAATCCCTTATCTGTCAGATTTAAGATGACTTACGACAGGTTTGTCTACCATATGATAATTTCCCGACCGGTGCCATTCATATTCCTAAACAAGCTTCATAATCCCACAGCTCTCTTGATTATATTAAGTCGAATGAATATTCGAAACAACTTAATACTTAATTGATGACAAATAACTAACTTTAATTCGATAAATTCTTGAAGTAACTTAATTATAGTCATTATAATCATTGTGTCCCCCACGGCAAAATAGAGTGCAGTAAAACGAAACGTCTTCAATCGTCAATATTTCCTGACCAGATAATACGATCTGGATGAATCGAGTCTCAGTTTGAAGCTTTAAAAGAAAACCTTGATAATGAATGAAAAAATTAAAAAATTCACTCTCTGACATCATGCGATGATCTATTCAGTTCATTCTTCCTCAGTGCAAGGGAAATCATTCCAGGAAAGCGTTTAATTTATCTATTTTTACTTCAGCTGATTAAACCTAACTTCAACTCGAATTCTCAACGAATTCTTAAAAACTTTTTTAGAAATATTAAAGACTTTTTTAGAAATATTCCTGACGTGTTGAATTTTTCCTGAAATGGAATAGTTTTATTTTTCAATTGAAAAACAATGATTCCTCTTCGTGATGAGCTTAGACTGAGCTCAATTGATAAATCTGTTTGAGTTATGAATGTTTTTAAAAAAGTCAAAAGTATCCATTTTACCCCACGCTCCCCTGCTCATATGCACAAGTGTTTTTCAAGTGCGAAAGAGTTTGTGCATTACTTAAAAACACTGGTACACCCCTAGATTCACCCAAGACAAATCTACGGTCGAATCATTCGCCACTTTCAGCTTCACCCTCCCCAGCCCACATTTACCTTAATAATCTTGTACTTCTTCTTCGTAGCCTGATTAAGGTCCTCGTGGACCTTATCCAGCAGCCAAAGCAGAAACTCCTGAGCATCGTGCTGCAGATTCCCCCTGTACTGGCTCCCATACTTATCCACAACACTCTTAAAAGCAGTGCTCATCTCAGGATCATACTGACAGCTCCAAATGGCCTTGAGCAGCAGAGCAAGCTGCTCAGTGATTTCCCCCTTCGTTCCATACTTCTTGGAATTCAATTTATTTCTCCTAGATAGATCGACCTTGTACTGATCCAGCACAAAGTACTCAGCAAGTATGTCAGTGTGCGACAAGCACTGCAGAACAGCGTTCATGAAGCAAGTGTTGCCATGATTTCTGAGACCAATCACCCCGGGTACTCGGTCTGGGGGTATGTGGGCTGGCCTCGGGGGTGGAACTCTCATGTCATTGGCACTGGATGCAATGTCATCGCGTCTAGCCACTTTGCGGGCCTGCACACTGGGCATATGTTTTTCAATCTTGTGGAGGAATTTCCTCCACGAGAGCCGCCTGAATACCTTGCCAGGTTTATCCTGATAATTATTGTTATTCGATAAACCATTGTCACTCATTCTAATGCTATCACGACTGTTGTTATTGTTCTCCTTGGTGTCACGCTGTTTACCCCGTCTTCTGGACATTCTCGTTGCACTTTGAAACGGATTTTTCGGCAATGTGAACGTTCTTTTTAATCGCGAGTTGGGATTGCGGGGATCTTTAACCTCATCCACGCCCAGAATTGTGGGCTCTCTAGTGGCACCGATTTCACCGAGTTCACCCTCCGACACTGATTTCATAACCGGGCCGATTCTATCACTGCTCATCGCCCGGGTGCAATCACTCGGGGCCTTGACTGCACAGTTTTTCGTTCGGTTTAATTGAGGGGAAAGGCTCACACCTGACCTGATCACTTCACTTCCTCAATGTTTTGGGCCACTTGACGATCATTTGGGGGTTGAGACCTCCGTGGGGAATCACTCCGGGGAAATTGGGGGATTAGGACATCATTGGTTTCGCCTGGGGGACCGCTCGGTGGGAAATATTCGATGCAAACACGGCAATACGGCGGCCATTTGCCCACTCGGCAGGCTTACTCGTGTGCGAGGGAGGAGAAACACTAGCACTGCCTCGTGTAACGTCGGATTATTGTTGGGAGTTACACGAACAATTGGGGATGGGTTTGTCGGGGGAGACGTATTGCGCAGGGTAACTACCGTAACATACGGCACTTGGTTGACTTCATTATTGCGGTTTCTTGACGGAGGTTTTCCACTGCGAGGAGAACACCAACGCCGTGCTTTACACGTCGCGCGCGCGAAACTGTTTTCACGGTGGCGCCGACATCTTACGGGGGTTTCCGAAGGTTGGGGGTTTTGATGGGGATTACCGGCGTTGCTTCCGCCGCACAGGTAGGAGTCGATGTCATCAACAGTCGAACAATTATGCGGCGCGGTTTTTTTACGTGGATGACGTCTATGGTTTCAAAATGAGGGATCATTTTCGGAAATAGTCCTTATGTGCAGCGCCATCTATCGGAAGTCTAGAAAATTCTAGATATTTCGAGGTAATTCGAAAAGTTTTTTGAGATTTCGAAAAAGTTCAAGGAGTTTCTAGAGATTTGGAGGAAGGGAGCAGGGAGTTTCTAGAAAATTCGAGAGAATTCAAGGAGTTTCTTGAAATTTCGAGGAAATTCAGGGAGTTTGTGGAAAATTCGAGAAAGAAGGAAAGGCCGTGGACCTATCCACGTACAATTACCGCTGTATCAAAGATATGGGTTTTCGATTACGGAAAATTATGGAATCGTGTTATTTGTATTTGCGGGTTTTCTCGAAGTTATAATGATGATCTTATTGTTTTGATTATAATTTTTTGAGTGATTACTGAAAAATTGAATTTTATTTTATGTCCGTAGATAGAGCTCATCAGAGTCTAGTCATGATGGAACATCCAGGAATTTCTATAAAACTCTCCTATAGAAGAATAACAAAAAATAAAAGACCACATACATACATAGGGGAGGGTAGGGTAAAATGGACACTTTTGGCTTTTTTAGAAATATTCATGACGTGTTGAATTGTTCATGAAATGGAATAGTTTTATTTTTCAATTGAAAAACAATGATTCCTCTTTGTGATGAGCTGAGACTGAGCTCAATTGATAAATCTGTTTCTGAGTTATGAATATTTTTAAAAAAGTCAAAAGTGCTCATTTTACCCCACGCTCCCCTACATATAAACACAATCTAAAAATCTCATATCCAGAATTTTTGACCATATATGGTGACCCTAATACAAAAAATTGTGGGTGACGAAGGGTCGTAAAAAAATAAATGACCATATCAGGCTTTAAATGTGAATTCGTATTCTTTTAAAAATTGATTTTTGGAGGTTTATTTACAAAATAAGCATTTAAACTGGTTCGTTCTCATCGGCAATCGAAAAGAGCTAGTTTGCGGATTTTTTTAGGCATTTTGATGATTAAGTTTGAACTGCATTTATTCGCTGACGAATTGAGGATGGGTGCGGAGGGACATCGAGGAGGAAGGGTCAACAGTCTGTGGTGATATTTCACATCAACAACATGTTTGAAATTGTTTTGGTTTTCATCGCGGCGGATGTTTGTTATACGTTGTCGTGGGATTTTTCCCAGTGCAATGTCTCGGATGATGTGACTATTTGGAAGTTCGCGGTTTGGAGGAATCGAGCGTTCTTTGCTGTTCCAAGGTTAATGTAGAGTTGATAGGAAAGGATAATTTTTATGAATTTATCACCAATTACGGGTGCAGACGTTATGCCTCTCGTTGTTGTGCAACAAAACTACCGATAATTCTGCTGAGAAATTGTATGTTCCCCTGAGGAGATTCTTTGTCGTGGTGAATCAATTTATCTGCGGACAAACAAGAAAGCCAAATTCCCTTGAACTTTCTGGGAATTTCTTCAAAATTCTGTAAATTCCAGGAATTTTGAAGGAATTTACTGAAAATTCAGAGGAATATGGAATTCAACGAGAGACTTCTCTGAATTGCCCTGATTTTTCACGAATTTTCCGGGAATAATTAAACCGAAATTCACAGTTCCCACTGATTTTTCCATGAAATTATGAATTTCCAATCACAAAATTCCTTCAAATTTCCGTGGAAATGTTATTTGTCAAAAATTTCCAAGACTTCCCAGAAATTTCAGTGAAAAATTTTTAACAGTGCACTAAAACATGACAATTTCCGCAGTGATAATTGCTCTCGTGAGACATGTATATGTCTCTGTCATAGTAGTTTTCGTGAAAGATATTAAATTTCTTCCTACCAAGTTGGTTAATTTCCCTCAAGTAAATTTATTCCACTCCATCAAATATCTCCACGTGGAACATATTAGTGGAACATAATAGTTTTCCAGGAGAGTTTTTTTTTTCTTTCAGTGAGATTTCCTTCAAAATTAGTGACGATGTCCCTGAAAATTAGCGACGACGTCACTCGAAATTCGTGATAATGTCACGAAACATTACTGAACAAATCTCTGAATTGAATTTCACAGCCGCGCATCTCTAAAAATTTAGCGTACATTCCTCAAAATTAGGGATATATGTCACTGAAGATCATTGACGTGTTCCTGAAATCACAAATTCTTCCGCTTCGTGTACTCATTAATTCCTTTTATCAGATGGGGTGATAATTCTCGCTGTCACCCGACATTGCTGGAAGCCCCCTGGTACCCAGATCAACCCCCCGAACTTTCGTTACTGCATCCACCTCACTCAACCGTCTCAGCATACCCGAGCGTCGAAATTCAAGCGTCGGGCAACCTCTGCACAAATTTGATCTCGATCGTCGGAGTGGATGTAGACAACCGAGGCCGTCTCTGGGTGTTGGATTCACCTGAGAGCACCCGATGCCCTGCGAAGATCGTTCTGTTCGATTTACGGAGAAATGAGGAAATATGTCGGGATAATTTGCGCGGAATTGCGAAGGAGGGATTGAGGAATTTGCTCGTTGACCCTGTGGTTGGACCCCGGGGGTACAGGGCGTATATTGGAGACCCTGGGGACAACTCCATTCTCATTTACAACATAGGTGAAGTAATATTCTAGAACAGCCTCGTAAATAGTGAAAGGAATGCGCAGAGATGTGCACTGAGAGAAAGAATTCGTTCTGCCGAAAAATTATGTTTCCCTGAAGAGATTTTTTGTCGTGTTGAACCAATTTACTTGTGGATAAAAAAGAAAGTTTCCACCAAAACAATAATTTTTGTAGTAGTCATTGTTCTCGTCAGACACTTCTATATTTTTCGGGTAAATATATTCGTTCTACAGATAATTATATGAGGCTCCAGTTTTGTCAAGTGAATGTTATTGACCAGTGATGAAATGGTAACTTCAAGAGGAAACTACAATTCAGTAGCGAAGCAGTAAACCGGGTCAAGTCAATTTTGACTTTTGGTCAGTATTTGATGGATATCTCGGAATCTAAGAGAGATCGCAAAATTTTTCTCATGACCTTTTTTATAACCCTTAATTGGCTCCACAAAAAAGGTCATGATAAACATTTTTCTATCTCTTTTAGATTCCGAGATATTCGGGGAAAACTGGACAATAGTCAAAATCGACTTAAACCGGTTTACCGCTTCGCTACTGAATAGTGAATTCAAAATTGAGCGCTCAAACATACGTCGCCGCACAAATTCCGTTTTCAATGAAAGTTTGTTCGGCCGAGCCGAAGATCTTTTAAGTTAATCATTATGTCGTTTGTGCGACCAACGGAATGTTAACTCAACAAATGAAAATCCTTAAATAAAAAAAAATGAAAATCCTCAGACCACACGGGCCTCCGAACCTGGTGGACGGTAAAACTCCGCCCCCCCGTGGACCACCCGAAAATCATCTCCACGGACCTCGCAATTTGCCGGAAGAATCAGCTCTTCATAACCGGCGGCAATTTTCTCGACCTCTTCAGCGTAAACCTGGAGCTCCTGCGAAGCGAGCACTCCCAGGCCCTCGTGCCCCCTCAGACCACGAACACAACTTACCACGGCATAAAAATGGGAGTTTCCTCGGGCCTGCTCTGCGACCCAAAGGGTGGCCTTCACTACTTCCTGGTCACCGAGCACGCCAGTGTTCGATGGGATACAAAACACGATTTGAAAGTAAGAGTCGTGGGCTACTTTCCTAACGGGTATTTATCGATTGCAGGGATCGATCAGTGTTAGGCTACATCCTAATTGTACAACACCGGATTCAATGACCATTTTTTACCCCCCAGAGTCATATCATTAGTTTAATTAACAGGTGTTGGCTCGACCACTTTTCTATCCTCGTTTTCTTGATTTACTTTTCAGGCAGGTAGTCACGCAGTTCTGTTGCAGAGTGAGCAGGCTCTCAGTCTAACTGATTACAGAATGGACGCGCAGAGAAATGTCTGGGGACTGGTGAACGCACGACATCCTTATTTGGGAGAATATGGAAATTGTAGAGCAACGGGGAAATTGTCCGATCGGATTGTCAGAGTGTTCAAGTATAATTTACTCGCCCCTTGAGGCGCCTGTAATTGACGTGAAGTAACCTCATCAATTAATTATCCTCTGACTTTTATGAATGAATGAAAATCTTTTGCAATCTTTTACATTGTAATTCTTTCGTTGATAATTCTTCTCGTAAAAATCGTAATCCATCATTTGATCCTGTCAAATTATATCTGCCAGCATGCTCGTTGATCCGATATTGTGTGCAACGGATGTGGGTCAGGAGGCGTGTTTTATTGGTCAATCATTCTAAAGGACTACTAAATCACACGTTATGCTAAGGAATCACATCCTGTTTAAAGAACGGGAATTAAGTGACGCTTGACTATGGGAAATTGATAGATTTTCGATTGAACTAGCAATTCTGTAGTGAAGGGGTAAAAGGATTCTAGTCGATTTAGCTGTTAGCTGAGTTCACCTGTGAAACAATTTAATAGAAAAACAGCGAATTCGCTAGAGAATTCTTTTGGGATTCTATTACAATTCTAGGGAATTCTCGTTAAAATTCTATTTGTTTTTTTGCGCTGATTCTATGAGATATTTGACAGGAAAAAGTCAATAGATTTCGATCTTTCTATATGAATATTGTCTTGGAATTTTTTCTATAAGAATACTTGGGGACGAATTTTCTAATTTCATTCGGATCTTGGAATGCAAAACAATACCAAATATAGCGGAAAAAACTTGGAAAATTCGTGTCCATCCGGTCGCCAGCTTTTATCCGCCGCACAGTTAGCGCTGCGCCGCTGGGTTCAACTGAGCGCGCTGTTGCCAACTTGACGCTTACCGCAATGCGCACATTTCAAGTGTGTCAATGAA
Organism: Diachasma alloeum; assembly: GCF_001412515.2. Classification (NCBI taxonomy): domain Eukaryota; kingdom Metazoa; phylum Arthropoda; class Insecta; order Hymenoptera; family Braconidae; genus Diachasma; species Diachasma alloeum. The sequence continues at coordinate 715,908 of NW_021680482.1, forward strand.
TGTAGCAACGCTGTCGCTCGTGAGATCGGCAGGGACTCACTCGCAACGGGCGGCGCGGCGTCGTTTTTCTGTCCGTTCGACGTTTCTTTGCTTTTTTAGCTAAACAAATTTCCCGAGAAGAAAACGGACAACGTCAACGCTTAATAAAAGGATTGAACTAGGAACTCTTTTTTCAAAATTTTTTCAGAATTTTTAAGCGTCGAGAAACTCTAAAATATAAAAGAAACGAAAACGGGCGGCGCTGCGCTCATTAAGCGAGTGTCGAGAGTTAATAGAAAACAATTTGAAGAAAAAAATTCAAATAGAAAAATCGAAATCTATTGAATTTTCTCTATTAAATGTCTAGTAGAATCTGCGTAGAAAACAAATAGAATTTTATCGAGGATTCTCTAGAATTTGTAGAGAATTCCAATAGAATTTTCTAGCGATTCTGCTAAGGTTTTCCATTGAATTTTTTCGTACATGCATGCCCTAACGGTCACCGTAGTCCACAGATGTTATGTTGAAGAATAGCATCCGGGGGGGGGGGGGGAATTAAATTTCGCTTATCCACGAAAAATTGATACATTTTTTATTAAGATGATAATTTTATTGATTCACCTGCCTATCATGCGACTAGAAACGACAATTTAGCGTCACTCGATGCAATCAAACGAAACACTGGTTAGTTTTGTCCATAAGCAAACCTGCTGTCACGTTCATTAATTATCAGACAACAATAATCTCTCGTGACTGGAGCACCAGAAGTTCAATTATTGGAGTCATTGCTTGAATAAGATATTCAGCGTTGGATATCTTACTTAAAGAAATTTGTGATAAAAGAACTTCAGCTCCTCGGAAATCCGCTCGGCGAACGTGAATTACTTCCAAGTCGAGAGAAATTGTTGGGTTACTTTAGGGATAGATTATGATCAATAATTATTCGCACTGCTTGACGATCGGGCGGATCAGCACACTGGTGCCAGAGCAGGGGACTGTATCCTGAATATAATCCTGGAAGTTGCTCTCCAGCGTCCACATGAGTTTCTTGTAACCAGGGACGACTTGCGTTGGCATACGGTACTCATCGCCCTTTTCTACGAGAATGCAGTTCTCCGGTCTAAAGTTGGTCTCGGCGTTCCACATATATATGTCTGACTCTCCTGAAGCGCAAAAGAAGAAACAATAATTCAATTAGATCACTGATTCATTGAATTGATTAATAAACGAACTAAACACGGAGATACAATTGGAAGAAAAACAAGTGGGAAATTGCTTTCTTCACAATATGTGCAGTCAGACTAAAATTTCTTCTCCCTTAGAACAATTGTATTTCAATTCTTTTCATTGAGAAATCAACATTTCGACAATGGAAAGCATGGAAACCTGGGGCCTGAAATTAGGTTTTTATGGGAAAAAAAATTTAGTTGAACTATAGTCCGATCAAAACTTCTTTTCAGGCATGAACTTAGTTGCAGGTAACGAGTTTCTATTGACAAATTGTTGATTTTGCAATGAAAACAAAGGAAAACTATTTTTTTTAAGGGAATAGAAATTTTGGTTAAACTATAGTCAATTTGTTTTTGCTAATAAATTAGTAATTTGCTTCCGAATGAATTTCTATGAGGATGTATTTTAAATTGAATTCAAGGATTCATTGAATTCCAAAACTCCAAGCCGTATACCGTGTATAAGGCGAATTTTCAGAAAAACATGGCAACTTTACGCTTGAATATATAATTAAGGGGCACATTGGTCGTAAAAAATCTCACGGGACTTTTTCCAGTATACGATCTAGATTACTCTTGATTTTTTTAAAGAGTTTTCCTAAATCTTTCAAATTTATCATTATGTCGATTTAGGGTGGTGCGGCGCGGCGCAGCGCTTACGGTGCGACCAACGAAGTGTTGAATATCCCAATCGAAGTTTAGAAATAGGAAAATAATTAAAATTAAAATTTCCAATTGATGATTTCAAAAAATTACGGAACTCACAATTCTCTCACCGATTACGGAATCGACTGAGAAAATTTAAGTGAGGGTATCGTAATTTTTATTGAATATTTTTCTCCATGCAAGTAATCGTCAATCTTCTCAACTAAATTACTGATTAATAAATACCGCGGAATTTGAATATTTAAATTGATGATTACTTCAATAAACTAAATTTAAATTGAAATTTGAGAGTGGCATTACCGAATCCATTACTTGATAATTTAACGGTAATTATAATTTATGGATATGGCCATCCCTGCGACGGGCTGAAAAAAAACACACACACGAACTCCTGACGCAAAAAATTGGAAATTTCGAAAGTGACGAATACAGTCAGAATCAAAATGTACGAACCTTTCCTGCGGAAGAAGAGATTGCTCCCATTGTCACCGCCGAGGCCGACGAATTTTCCGGGTTTGGATCCAACATCAACGACATTATTACTGATAGTTCCCCGCCTCAAGAACTCTGCTTTGATACTGAAGACTCTGCTGCAGTTCATGTAAGAGAAGTAAACGACTGGTGTGAAGTCTGATTTCCTGGCGAGGCACATGCACATGAGATCACGCTGATTAGATCCCAGACTGACGGCCCTGGGGAGGCTCAGCCTTGCACCTCTCTCGGCGATGACGTTGTAGGCGATGATGGTACGAGTTGGGGGATCGGAGATGTACAGAAATACATTGCCGTCTGGCGCATAGTCGACGATGAGGTTCTGGAGGTGGGACTCGTCAGTCATGAAGGGTTCGATGTTGACAACTTTGACGACCTGATTGATTAAAATGCATTAATTCATTAATTTATTGATCTGAGGGAGTCTGGGGGATGGAATTAGCACTCAGGCTGTGGCGAGGGCATGGGAATGGGGTTGGCTGTGCCCAAAGAAGCCATTCCCATTTTTTAACGAGAGTATTAGTCTTCTGTATTATCCGCAGGGCTATTTTACTCGCTCAAACCTGAGATGCTTTAAGGTATAAATTACATGGCAAGCAGACACACAACTTTTTTTTCACTGTTAAAAATTTTCGTCTTAATTTTCCGGGCCAAATTCCGGAAATTTTTATCGCGTTCAAGTTCCACTGAAATTTCAGGAAATCTTGTCATTGAAAAATCGAATATTCCAATGATTTTCTGTTCAATTATTCTATGAATATTTATAAAAATCAGGGAAATTCAGGGAAAAATTGAAAATTCATGTTATTTTTTTTCTTGAATTTTCATGTTCTGCTCGCTCACACTTAAAACTCATGAATTCACTTGAATTTTACTTAAATCCGATGGAATGTCACTCTTACGAGAATTATATTATGGTATTTTTCATCAAATTTCAAAAAATTTCTAACAGTGTAGACATTTTTCAGACACTAAGAAAGTTTGAATTAAATGAAAATTTGTCTGAATTCCAAACATCGTTAAGATGTTTAGGAACCTGTTCGTCATAAATTCAGACAAATTTTCATTTTATTCAGACATTTTTTAGGGTCTGGAAATGTCTACAAAAGGCTTGTGAAATTCAGACATTCATTTTCGCTGTGTTTGACCGAGTTAAATACACTATCGAAAATTCTTGTCTAAAATTTCCGGTTCACTTTTTGGAAATTTTTATCGAATTTAATTCCCAATGAAATTTCAGTTCCATTTTCCCTGAAAATAAATAGAAAAACCAAAAAATTCCGGTAAATATAGTCTTGAATTTTCAGGACAGTCACACTGAATGCGATGTAGGGGAAAAAAATCATGAAATTTCAGATTTCCCTGAAAATTCAAATAAATTAAGGAATTCTCGTCTTTACGCTGCTTAAAATTCCGGAATTTTACTGAACTTTCAGTGAAACCTGAAATGTCATTAGTTTCCCCCTAAATCGCATTCAGTGTCACTGTCCTGAAAATCAGTAGTCAACTGTCCATGAAATTTCATTTTTTTTCAACAGTGTAGCCCTCGGGATAATACACGGAGACAAATGTTCAGTAAAAATTACGGAACTCACAATTCGCCCATCGACTACGAAATCGACTCAAAAAATTCAAGTGACGGTATCGTAATTTTTCATCGGAGATTTAGATAAAAATTACGGAACGCTCTGGAAAAATTCCATGGCAGTTCCGTAAAATTTCCTACAACCCCATTTCGCTCCGGAATTACGCAAAAGAAACGTAATTTTTATTGAATACTTCTCTCCGTGTACAGAATACGAATATACCAGTCGAAATAATTCCTTCCCTTCACAAGATACCGATCTTCTTCAATGAATCGGATATTTACCCTTCCAGATTTAACATCAATAGCCACCACTTTAGGTGAGCACCTCTTAATGGGTTGTGTCAAAGTATTAACGATTCCCGAGTCGAGAACCCAGAGAACGTCCTGTACATCCAGCACAATATCGATAACGCTCTGGAGGGCTTCGCAGTTGCCCTCCTCCTGGATGGCCCAACAAGGGAACGGGGCTATTTTGCAATTGCCCTTCTTGTGCAGGGAGACCACTCCAAGGGTGAAAGGGACCCCCGGCTTGAGCCTCGGGAGGGCCACAATCGCCTCGTCCTTGTACATCTGCATCCTGGTGACGATGACATTCCTGGGAATGTAGCGTCCACTGCTCACGTAGATGTTCTTGGTGCTGTTGCAGGGCCACTCGAGGTTCGTTCCCGACAACGGAACTCTCAGCTCCTGAAGAGGCACCTTCTTGCACCCAGCGAAGACGGTGGAGACTAGGGACAGAAGGCAGAAAGAGACACTCAGAGTTCCCCTCATCCTATTACTATTTCAATCTTCAAAAGGAGAAATCCCGATGTTTCACACTGAACAATCGAATTTAAATCACTTCAATGATCTTTCTTTTCATCAGTCTTCGTTTAGATTAACGAGAACCACCGCCTCGAAACAAACTGAGAGATCAACTCTTGAATAACGAGTATATATAACCGCATATACGTAATGTTGCATGAATTTCTTTGTAAACTTGCCGTATCTTCCGGGATTTCGAAATCAGCTCCTTCCGAAAACATCTTCTGGCTTCCGGCTGACGGAAATGCGGAAATAACGACGATACGCATCCGTCTGATTCTTTTGAAAAAACACCACCATTCTGGTTCCGTGAATTTCAAAATTCCAAACAAAATGAGGATGAAGTATATATAATTGTTGGATCTCCCGTACATTATCAGTCGTTTATTTTTACCAACTAAAGTCAGCGGTGTTGAATTAATCATTAAACTAAGAGAATGATAATCAAGTTGTTGGTAGTGTCACTCGCCATCGGGTGCACTCTTGCCAGAGGTCCATCTTCCGAGGACTGTACCAAGTGGACTGGGGGACCTATTGACTGGCCCTGTGATCTCACCGAGAGCCTCTACAGGAATGGTGGGAAATATATCAGCAAGAATGTCATTGCTACCCGCGCTGTTGTCTGGAAGGACAGCGCTATTGTTGCATTGCCTAGGTAAATTTGAGAAGTGAATAACGCGGGGGGAACAAAATCAATTCAGTAGCGAAGCGGTAAACCGGGTTAAGTCAATTTTGACTCTTGGTCAGTATTTGATGGATATCGTGGAATCTAAGAGAGATCGCACATTTTTTCTCATGACCTTTTTTATAACCCTTAATTGGCTCTATAAAAAAGGTCATGATCAACATTTTTCTATCTCTGTTAGATTCCGAGATATTCGTCGAAAACTGGACATTAGTCAAAATCGACTTAAACCGGTTTACCGCTTCGCTACTGAATTAAAAATTATGCGGTATTCTAGGTACACTGTTGAAAATTTTTGTCGGAAATTCCCCGTACACTCTTTGGAAATTTTTATTGGATCTGATTACCACTGAAATTGCGAGCAATTTCGTCATTGAAAATTCACAATTTCGGGGGAAAATCAAAGAGAACTGTCAATTTCAGTTCCATTTTTTCCTGAACATGAATGGAAAACCAGAAAATTCCGGTAAATGTATTTTTGAATTTTCAGGGCAGTGACACTGAATGCGGCTTAGGGGGAAAAATCAACGTCAAACGTCATATTGGCGTTAAGCGTAGATTGTTCAAAAATTTGGTTGAATTTTCCGGAAGAAGACTTTTAATTCGATTTAAGGAGAACAAGTCAATGGAATTTCAAGTTTCTCTCAAAATTTAAGTGAAGTCCCATTTTTTTAGCGGTTGGAAGACGGAAATTTCACAGTTAACGTGAATTTTCAAGTGAAAATGAATATTCACTGCCGAATTCCCTTGAAGTTTCTGGGAATTTCTTTAAAATTCTGTGAATTCAAAGAATTTTGAAGGAATTCCCTGAAAATTCAGAGCAATCTGGAATTCAACGCAAGATTTCTCTCAATTTTTCAGCTTTTTCATGAATTTTCCGGGAATAATTAAACCGAAATTCACACTTGCCACTGACTTTTCCATGAAATTATGAATTTTCAAGAGAGCTATTGCGAAATATTCAAAAGTTAGGAGGAAATATCTGAAATAAAACTATCGGGTAGCCTCAAATACTGCGCTCTGATAGGTCGAAATCCGATTAGGAAAAATAACCACATTAAAAATGAATCGAATCTCTCTTTTTATCGGTCGGAGACAAATTCGACTCACAAAATCGGATTCCTCAGAAAAAATCCCGCGTAAAATACTATTCCAATTTTTCTTCTCGGAAAAGGAAAAGGTTATTTCTCCAAGGTGAACCCCCCCTTAATCTTTATCCTTTCCACTACCTCAGTCACCAACTTTTCCGTCAAGGCTATATAATTCTCACCTCTGAAGGCTTTATAATTCTCACCTCTGACTTAATTTTTTTTCTTCCAAAATCTAAAAATGAAGAGTCCAAGTTCACTTGGCTTCAGCCTCCTTCTGACAACATCATTAAAGAAGGAAATTTATAATGCGTTCCATATCTTAATGACGTCATAGGAAATAATTGGATGGGATTTGGATGAGGTAGGACCGGAACCGGGATTATTCTCAATATGAATAACTGAAAGAATGGATAGTCCAGACCGGGATATGAACCCGGGACCTTCCGATTATGCATCGGGTGCTCTCCCAACTGACCTATCCGGCTGCTAGTCATTTCTCCATTTCAAATTTCTGGTGCATATTGAGCTCCGCCGTCCTTCTTACAACATTCATTTTTACATTAAAGAAGGGAATTTACATAGCGTTCCCCATTTTTGTGACGTCATAGGAAACAATTGGATGGGATTTGGATGAGGTAGGATGGAAACCGGGATTATTCTCAATATGAATAACCAGAAAATTTTCAACTGAAGAAATGGATAGTCCCCACGATTGAATAACCAAATAATGAGACTCCTTCTATGCAACCAACAGATTTAAGAAAGGTGTCCCAATAACCCTGGGGATCATCCCCCTGTTCTGCAAGGTCGGTTACCCCAGCCTGAGCCCGTACCCCTGCTGGTCGGTCCAGGAGGAAGGCAACTGCGGTGCATTCCAGAGCGTGGTGGACCTCTTCCTCGATCCCCAGCACATCCTCTGGGTCCTCGACACGGGCATCGTGGACTCCCTCGAGCCCCAGCCCGTGCGAACGTGTTCGCCCAAGGTCGTAGCCATCAACGTGAAAACTGGAAAGGTAGGTCTTCCCACTTTACAAACCACTTCATTACCGGGGGAGTGAAACAGAGTAAATAACCCGTTATTACCCACTTCACAACTGCCTTCAGATGGTCAAGACTATCGACCTGAGTGGAATGGCAACCTCAACATCGAGACTGCAGTACGTCGTAGCTGATTACAGCGCTGACGGTCGCGCCTTCATCTACGTCACTGATGCAGCCACCCGAGCGATTCTGGTGTACGACGTGACGTCGGGTCAGGGCTATCGCGTTGTCCTCCCCAAGGCGACGACCGTGGGCTGCGCAAAGCGAGACGTCCTGTACCCGTCGCTGATTCACCGTCCTGACGGCTCCGGCGTCCTCCTCATCTCCTACCTCAGCGGCTCCCGACTCTTCAGCGTCCGCACCGAGTTGCTCCAGAACGGCGCAGCTGCTGGAAAAATCCACGACCTCGGGCCCAAGCCCAAGAAAATGGTCATGCTCGGCACTGACAATGGATCAGCTGTCTTCTTCCGGTACGAGGGGGAGCAGCCCATCTACAGGTGGGACGTCTGCACACCCTTCTCCGAAAAGAACTTCCTCAAGGTGTACGAGGGCGACGGGTACGCCTTCGCTTCAGAAGTCATTCCCGATTACAAGAGGGGACGCATGCGTGTCCTTGAGTCCAACTTCCCTGATTTCATCAGGGGCACTGTCGGCGTTGGGGTTGACCACTCTCTGACAATCATGTAATTGTTCAATGTAACAGTTGTGGAGGCGAATGAAGAAAAGACTGAGTTTAAGGTTCAGGGAGAGTTCTTTATGGAATAAAGAAAATATTAAATTATTTTCACGAATTGTTCTTTATTTGTGAATTGAATTGATTCTTATCTATGAATTTTTTATGACATGACATATGTGGAAAATCGAGTAAAAAATACACTTCCAGCCCAATGATCAACCTATTGATATTTTTTTATTGAGCTGTTATTTTCATTTTTTTTAAGTGACAGAAGTAGACTGACAACTTTTGCGTAAGTGCGAAACAAATTGAATTTTTCTATAGTAACACATCCCTTCTCTCCGTCAGCACTGTCTGTATCGCATAATATTGTGAATCAATGGTGTATAATGCTATTCCGTTCGAGCAGACCTGAAAGGTCAGTCGACAGAACGAGTTATCGCATTTTTTTCTTTGATTCCGCAGATCATTTATCTCTGATATTGATTACAATACGCGTTAAGCTCAGTTGCAGCTTTATCCGTGGAATTTCCTCATAATTTCCACGTAATATAGGCGGGCAATGAAATATGATCGTAATTTTTTTTTTCATACATTAATCACTCGCGCATGGCAGATTTTATTTTAATTCTCATGTGGTTACAGGACAGCGTATTAACAAAACAGTTTAAATTTCTAGGCTCCAATTGCTGCGCTCGGATTTCAATGAGCGAAAGTTCTCCAATTTGAAATCAATGCAACGATTTCAGAACTTTAATGGAGAGCTAAAATTATATCTGCGAATTCCAATGGAGAGGTATCATTCATATTAATGTCAGCAAATTAATAGAATTGTCAATAAATGTGAGATAGAATTTCCTAGATTGATTGTGAGAGAAAAATAAATGTCAAACGAGTCTTGTTTCAACTCATAAAGTCGGAATTTGAAAGTTATCGAGAATGAAAAATCTCGTGTTGCGCATTTAAAGCGTTCTCAGATGGAAAATTTTTGTTGCAAAATAGATCTAGTTGTTTTAAACAATTTTCGTTTTCTATGAACGGAATAAATGTCGCTTAATTTGCTTTTTCTTGTGTACCTATTCTTTAGTCTATAGTACTATACGTGTCTTGCTCCAGAAAAAACTCCTTAAAGACAAGAAATGAATTCTCAAATAGAATAATAATCATGAAAGGATAGTAATCCTGGATTTGAAGAATCAAATATTTATCGATTAACTCCAGTGTGAGAGATATTTTCATCCTGAGAAGGCTCAGGATCATCTCACAAGAATAATCCGCCTCTTGACTCAAATATTTTTCGTCGCTTGAAGCAAAGCGATTCTCCATTTTTGAAATTTCCGCATGTTTTTTCAATTTTTTAAATTGGTCATTTTTATCACATTATTGTTCCACTGGAATTTCAACAAATTTCTTCATTGAGAATTACAAATATTATCACTGGAAAAATCACTGGAACTTGAGAATTTCAGTTCAATTATTCCATGAAAGTTAACTATTCTTGAATTTTCAAAGAATTGGAAATTCAGCATGATTTACACTGAGAGAAAAATCTGAAGTTCGATTTACAATAAGAAAATAGTTGAGGCATTTCGGTGAACGATACGATTTTTTTTTGTATGCGGCACATAACATTATAGTAACTTCACAAGTGTAATTTTTGCAAATCAAAATGCAGTTAAACTAACCAAAGTTCAAAAGTAACCACGACAAATCTATCATGAGTAGAACTATAAAATAGTTGCAATGACTACATTCCATTGCAGTAATTACTTCTCCGGCCATAGTTACCGTAACCCATGAAAAATTGTTGAGCACTTTTTGACTATAATTCGATGGTAATGGAATATAGTCAGAAGAATTATATTTTTCTCTCAGTGTGGTACTGTCCATTCATGTTTTGATGGAAATTCCAATAAGTTAGGGAATTCTCATCTTCCTGCTGCTCCCAAATTAGGAAATTCATTGAATTGTCATTGAAATCTAAATTCTCATTATTTTTTTCTCTTAAATCGAAACCACTGTCCCTCTTCTGAAAATGTCTAATCAACTTCAATTGAGAATCAATACATACTCTAACGGAAATTACCAACACCAACATTACCACCAAAATCAATAGACATCCCCATATACGCGATAAGAAAAGATGTAGCGAATGTGTTGCAACCCGTCGCATTTCAACGCACTAGAGCACATACGAATGCACAATGATGCAAGCTAAACTTTTCATAAACTTCCACGCACACTAGAGGCGAGTGGTGCAACGATAGTTTTGTTCAAAACAAAAAGACACAAAATCAACGACGAAAAAAGCCCATAAATAAAGTAGAGCAGTGAGTAAAGGGGGCTAATTGTCAGAGACAATTGCTGAACAATTGTGGATACTTAATTTCCCCATAAACTACTCCAACTTATTCGCCGTAACCCACGAGCAAAAAGCATGAATGCAGGGGAGCCCAGCCTTGAAATGTCGATCATGATTTCCCACGTTGAGATTATTGTTCAACGGAAATGGCGATATTACATTGTCATTATAGGAATGAAATTCCAGATAATTTGAAATGCAACAGATTATGCTGCGAGTGGAAAAGGCTCGACATATACATCGATACTTAATGCCTTGACATTACGTGAAACTGGAGGTGTGTCTCGCGATCGCGTACCAGTTAATCTAATGTGCAAGTAATTTGGAATAGCATGAAGGCAAGGCGCTGTTAAATGTCTTGAAAAATCAGGAAACAATGAGAAGTTCTGCGGTAAAGAGTTGTTCAAGTTTTACGATCATTTTTTATGCCTCCAATTTCGTTTTATTGGCTTATGTCATGTCAGGTGTCAGGATAAGTGGTTATTTATTGCTGTAATTATTTCTTTGACGCTTTCGTGAGGTTTCCCCCGGTGATGAATGCCATTTAATGAACAGTTTGTCGGAACATTGTTGACAATAGTATCGAAGTTCATTAGAATAGTGCGCGCACATTTTTTTCGAGTCGGTTGAAGTTTTCTCCCGGACGGTTCTATGGATCGTAAACATAATAGTCAATTAAAAATTTGGTTATTAGACGGTTTATTGATGTTATTAAGGAATTCAAAGGTGAGCGCTCGAGCACACGCTGCCAAGACCGATAGGTCACAGCTGACGGTGCGCGTCGATTCCGTCCGGTTCCCCTGGGAGAGTGAGTGAGACACATGGCAACTTCCTTGCTGTGACGTCACAGTGCGTTTGCGTTCTCCAAAAATGAAATTTCCAATCAACGATTTCACATTAAAAATGGGATTCAGGGGGTTATAGACGTTATTTTCGAAATTGTTACAATTTTTAGATGCAGATAAAGAAAAGTAAAATAAATGCGAATGTTCCCTACACTCATAGAATGATTCATCCATTTCGAACGAGTTGAGTGTTAACGAATGAACATTTGGTGAGACCGAAAAGACCCTAGACTTCAACCAAATTCATTTATTAACAATAACTAATCCTTTCTATCAGTGTACTACATTTGGTACTACAAATTGTAGTGAGTAGAGAATAAGTTGTAGGTGAATTTTGTGGATTATTTGGTTATAATAGGAAAGTTTGAGGATTAGGTTTTAATTATCTGTGTGACCGAAACGGAGTGATTTTAGGAATTTGGGTAAATTGGGGGAAATGTTGCTTGGGAACTTGTCATACCTGGACAGAGACATAGGTGGAGACGCAGTAATTTTTTAAACAACCAATTGTTAAATTTCAACAAATGGTTGTTGAATTTCGACGAATATTTCTCTTCGTGTTCGAGTGTCGGATTCGATAGATTGGGGAGTATTGGGTCATAAATTAATAATATGCGGGAAGCCGACAATGGTGATTTCATGTACCTGATACAGGACACGTATGTAAATTGTCAACAGTGTTTAGAACCCGTTTGGGTGGGAACCCCAAGGGTAATTGCGAGCGATATGAACATGAGTAATTCGGTGAGAATTACATATGGTTGAGCTAAGAGTGAAGGTATTGTTAATCGAGGAGAGAATTCTATTTTTTATTTGAGAATTGGGCTATGTCCCGTAATGGTCGTAATAAAACTGACACAACAAGCACCCTCTCGTGTATCGGTTAGGTGGGCCAACCCGAGTCAAAGTCCGCGTACTTCAATTTTTTCCATTCCATATCCATCTTCTCAATCTTTAAAAAGAAAGCAGTAGCAAAGTGGTAAAACGGTTTAAATCGACTCATCTCCCAGTTGAATTTTTGAGAAATATTTCCAAATCTAAGGGAGATAGCGAAATTTTCGTTATTACATTTGTTGTAGCACTCAGTCGACTCTACAAAAAAGATTACAACAACAATGTTGCAATCTCCCTTAGATTCCGAGATATTTATTGAAAACTGGTCAATACACGGAGAGAAATATTCAATAAAAATTACGTCTTTTTCGTAATTCCGGGGCGAAATCGGGATGTAGGAAATTTTACGGAACTGTCATGGAATTTTTCCAGAGCGTTCCGCAATTTTTATCTATATATGAATATATATGAATATATATGAATCTCCTGTGAAAAATTACGATACCATCACTTAAATTTTTTGAGTCGATTCCGTAATCGGTGAGCGAATTGTGAGTTCCCTAATTTTTACTGACTTGTACCGTTTTATCACTTCGATATTGAATTGAATTACACTCTGCAGAAGAGAGCATTGCCCACACGGAGAGAAATTTTTGATAAAAATTACCCTACCGTTCTATAAAAGCTTATTATGAGTCATCGTTTCCTCATTTCTATTCCGAAATTTAGTAAAAATTAATATATGATGATCAAATTTTATTCTACGTTAGAGAAATTTTATCCTGACGCATAATAAATTTTACCCCTCCAGTTCAATAATTTTTATGTAGATAACAACGAAAATTCTAGAACGGTTGGTAAATTTTACCTTACTTGTACAGTAATTTTTACTCTACCGGCACAGTAATTTTTATTTTTATCAGGATAAAATTTCTCTAATGTAGAATAAAATTTGATCATCATATATCAATTTTTACTAAATTTCGGGATAGAAATGAAGAAACGATGACTCATGATACACTTTTACAGAACGGTAGGATAATTTTTATCAAAAATTTCTCTCCGTCCACTAACATTCTTCACGAGGAGGAGGGAGGGGGCGAGGGATGAAATTTGGCTGCGCATTGGAGTCGTTCGTCCCCCGTCTCCTCAAATCGACGAATGTGTCAATAATACTCGATAAAACCTAATTTCAATAGAAATCCCTTAGAATCGTCCACCGAATACGCTACGTTTTTCTACGTAAACTTCGTGTATCCTTCCAAAGCAATAATCCCGCGCATGAAAAAATTAAGCCGCACTCCCAGCAAACGATTAGCGCTGTCAATAACCAAAGGACCTTCACACCACTCCGGCATCCGGCTCCAAGTGCTCCATATCCCCCCGAGTCTCAGCTACAATGCCCCAAGAAAACAAAACCGCGCGCAACGTCAAAACTTTCTCGCATGTAGATTCGCAACCCGCGCACCCCTCGTGTGGGCGTCACCAGGTGCAGGCCAGGAACCGGGACGTGAGAAGGGCAGTTCATTCTCTCAGCATATCCAATACCCCGGGTATGTCGATGCAAGCCGCACACGTATGATAAGCCAGTGTATGTTTTCGATTGGAGCCGATTGTCTCCGGTCCCTTCCCAACAATCCCCCGCGAGCCAGCTACTGGCAATTCCTCCAGTTCTTGTGCCTCAAACGTTAGAGAATTAGATCCGCCGTAGTTCAGCCAGCAACTCTGTGTTAACCAGTGTTCCAATTGCGGCAGTGGCTCCTGGTCCGTTTTACCCGGTCACGTATTGGATTTTTTTTCAACCGGGGAAGTGACTGAATTACTGAATTCCTCATTTCATTCATTAGCTCAGACATGAGGTAATTTGAAGAAAAAAAAGCGAGAGGTCTTTCGGCAAAAAATCGAATTTTTGTTGGCCGATTGCGTGGACTCTCGATGCCTTTCCTTCCACATGGTGTTAAATGTCAGGAGAATTGATCATTGTGCTCGATGAACAATGCTGTCTGCCTCATTGTTCTATTCCATTTATCGCTAATTGTGGCTGTTTGGCTTAATAGGCGACTGAAAATGATATTGCCGGTCGGTGATGAGATGTAATCAAGTATTTGTGTAATAAAGAACTTTCAGTATCGTATTCATTGGCGGTCACGCGAAGCCAATGTGTTTCTGTCTGTTCTTTGGTGTTATGAAATGTCGGGTAATCGAAGATAGAAAGTAATTCGTTCCGCACTTGAATTTGATAGAATTATTCATTCCGAGTGAATTAATGCGACTGGGGTAATGCTGAGTGTGGTATTTGCTTGGTTGCTCGTTCATTCCGGCGAAAGGATGTAATTAGCAATTGACAGGATAAGTTATTGGGAATTACGGGAGGTGCATTAATTATTGGGGAGATAATTACTGGATGAATAGGCGACAAGATCGTTTTTCAGGGTTTTGCAATTGTGCGGAGGTTGTGGGGATATTATTTTGCGAGGGTATGGGGAGTTTGCTCGAGAAAATGCTGGGGCCTTGGGGAGAAAAATTCCGGAGATTGGTGATAAATTTCGTGTGTGAATTTTACGGCGGGTTGGATGGCTTATTGCTACATGTCTCGTATTTTTGCTTGAGAAAAGAACGAGTGGGCTGGATGCGAAACAACGGCTTTCTCACCGTAAATATTGCGGCGGAAAAATGAAAACAACGGGATTTTTTAAATTTATGGTTTAGGAGCCGTTGATCGTACAGAGAAATCTTTGTTGTTGGAGGACTGGGAGAAATTGAAAGTCCGGAGTGGAAAATGGGGCGGTTATGGGTCAGGGAAATTTTGTCGAAAATTTGAAAATGATGATGACAATGTTTTCATTTGAAGAAGTTAGGGATTATGTCTTGGAAACTATTGGGGTTTAAATTATTAATAATAGACCTTTTTGCGCAAAATTGATCACTTCTTCTGCAGAGATGAATTTTGTTTTTGATTGTAAGGTTTTTATTAGTTTTGACTTTAAGTTTTTTTAGCGGTGCTTTCTTTGGTGTTTATTAGTTCGCGAGAAATCGCGAAGTTCACACTTCGCGTTAAATCGGGATGTTAACATCAGTGTGGGTAGTCGTAATTAAGTTGAAATTGAAATTTTTTTAAATTGATCTTCATGCAGTCGATGAATTTGCGGATGATGAGACCAAAATGGATTTTTAGCAAAATCGTCTCAAGCGTTTTCCGATCACTGGCAAAATAAAAGTTTGGGGCCTTCGATTTTTTCTCGAATAAATGGACAAAACACGGAAACTAATTGGGAAGTATTGTTCGACCTGACGGGTCAGACTCACCTCAGCCCGCGCCTACCCGTCACATCCGGTCTCTGATTTTTTCAATCCCTTTAAACACCGCATTCATTCAACTTCTTTCTTATTCAGTTTTAAATGCGGCATGTGGCTCCTTACAAGAACACGCTATTTGCTAAGAAGCGTAACTAAACGTGGAAATAACATCATTTAGTGAAAAAACCTAGCGCGTTCGCGAGGAAATTCTATTATATCTAAATTAGCTGTTTTAAATCCTAATTTTGAAATGAAAATAGTTCAACAGTTAAATAGATTGAGATGTATAAAGCATCAAGATTCATTACTTTTTGTCGATTCAATTAAATATTTCAGTTGGTCAATTGAAATGATTCAATTAATTGAAGAAATTTTTAGAAGAACTGGAAGTTGTTTTGATAGAATTTCCTAGATTATGCGCTAGATTTTGCTATTCATTTTTTTCGTATTCATAATTTGTATTCATTCACTCACTAATAACAAATTTTCTTCATCGCCAAAAACCAGCAAATTTTTCCCGAGTAAAAATTCCCTTACAACAGCAAAAATTGAATTTTTCAAGTTCAAAAGTTGACGAATGTTCTAATCACAATAAATAGCCTTCATTAACAAAAATTATATGTTACAGAAGAATATTTGTCAGAATAAGGCCCGGTTACACCAAGCCCTGTTCTCCAAATAAACCCCAGGGTAAAATTCAGTAGCAAAGTGAAGGAGATAAGTCAATTTTGACTATTGACCAGTTTTCAATCAATATCTCGGGATCTAAGGGAGATAGCAAAATTTTTTTTACAACCTTTTTTGTGGAGTCGATTGAGTGCTATAATAAATGTAATTACAAAAATTTCGCTATCTCCCTTAGATTCAGAAATATTCCTCAAAAAATCAACTGGGAGATGAGCCGACTCATCTCCGTTTACCACTTCAGTACTGAATTATCCTCGGGGTCAATTGTATCGTAGGGGTCATCATTTTTCAATATTTGACCCGAAGAATACTTTTTTATTCATCCTGTAGCCCCACTTCAATTAACACTGATTTAACCTTGAGATTAAATTTTATTTTCTGTTCCTGGGATAAATTTGAGATACTCTCCAGGGTAAAATAATCCATCGAACATCCAAATTTACTTTTTTTTATCTGACGGTTTCGTTACGCGGAGCTGGTGCAACCGGGCCTAATGTTATTTTGACGTGTAGTATACCTGCATTATCTAAAATAATCTGAATCCCCAGGGACTTTATATTTATTTTGGGAGCATTATTGTCACTGGGTCTTGGACGTTCAGAGGTCCTGGACACGATAGCCCAGTGGCCACTTCTGGACTTCGCGCTGCCTTACGATCGAGCTTTTTTGAATGAATATCGACCGGAGAATGTGGTGCCGACTGGATTTGCAGTTGCCTGGCACAGAATTTTCATTTCAACTCCACGATTGCGTGCCGGGGTACCGGCAACACTGAGCGCCATTCCTCGGGATATACCACCCGGTAGTAGTCCTCAACTGCAAGCTTATCCCTCCTGGGAGTGGCATAATGCTGGTAAAGGAGAGTTCAACTGCTCTAGATTGATTTCCGTTTATAGAGTTAATGTGGACAAGTGCAACAGGCTTTGGGTTCTTGATAGTGGAATTAATACGTCCCTCGACGACTTCCGCGTTGTCTGTCCGCCGAAACTACTTATTTTTGACTTGCAGACGGATACCTTTGTGCGCTCGTATGTCTTTCCACGTCGGGTGAGTTGATTTGTTGATAGGGGATTGATTAATTGGATGAAGTTGCGGAGTAGCAGAACTTCACAGCAAAAACGAATGTCTGAATTTCACGCACCTTTTGTAGACGTTTTTCAGACACAAAACGTCTGGATAAAATGAAAATTTGTCTGAATTTCAAACGTGAAATGAGATGGTGGGCACTTGTTCGTCTGAAATTCAGACACATTTTCATTTTATTCAGATGGTTTTTAGTGCTCGAAAAATGTCTACGAAAGATGTGTGAAATTCAGACATTCGTTTTTGCTGTGTTAGAAATAGTTTTTCCTTTCTTCTTTGCAGAATTATGGATTATGTTGATAACAAGTTTTTGAAAATAGACTCTTTTTTCATGACTATTTTATAAACAATAAAGTTTTCAGAAGTTTCGACAATCTCCATTATTTACTCATTATTTACTCCATTATTTTCTCCACTATTTACTCATAAGGAGGAAATATTCCAAGAAGGAGTAATTTTTTGGAACATGACATATCAGTGATGATAGTCTACTATCGTTCCAAATTCAATGATCAAAATTTTCATAAGCCATTTACTACAAAAATTTTAATTCCCTAGATGAAAGCGTATTTCAGACAGGTATGAAAACAAAAGGACAAAAGGTCTAATCTCCCAAAATCACTCTTATTCCAGATAAATGGAGAATTACGAAAATAGTATATTGTGCATCAAGAGCGGAAAGTTATGTTTTGCCCGCTCGAGGTGCATATGCAATAATATTTATTTTTTAACATGCCTGCAAAGGAAAGTTTGGATTTTCCGCCACGAAAGTCAGTACTTTTCCGTCCCGGCGGGCGCAAGGTTACATTTCCCTCCCGCTTCGCGGGAGGGAACTCTGACTTTGCGCCTACGCCGAGACGGAAAATCGCGTTCTAACCACGGGAAGTAAAATAAAGGACCCTCAGCCACGTGCTTACCAACCTCGCCTTCGGCTCGGCTGGTAATTGCACTGGCGGCTGAGGATCCTTCATTTTCCCTCCCTAGATTAGAAATATACTATTCTTCCTCAGGAACAACTTTCCACCCTTGAGCGGGAAGTATTCACTTTCCTCCCGTTCATCAGAATGCGAAATACAAACTTTTTGACATAACCCACATTCCTCATTTTCATTTACAGAGAAAAATCGAAATTAACCGTTCAGTTATGACGGAAAATATCGTGTGCACTGAGGAAGGACAATAGGACATCATAACTCGCGTGTTTACTGCCCTCGCCTTCGCCTCGAGTTGGAATGTTCTGCTTTCCTCCTTTGGTGCACAATCCACTATTTCCGTGTGCTGCAGGAAAGTGAGGTAAAATGGACCCCGTTTAAATCGTCAATATCTCCTGATTTAATAATACGATTCAGATCAATCAAGTCTAATTCTGAATCCTGATGAAATCTCTCTGATGAATCTCTCTCAAACTAAAGAAAAATTGTTGAATTTTATTCCGCCGATCTCGAGCCACTGACGATTAAAAACAGACCATTTTACCCACTCTCTCTTAAATAATATTGAATAGTATCTACTTTGAAGTTTATTTTTTACGTCTTCTGTGCAGTCCTTGAGACCAAATAGTCTCCTCACTAATTTGGTGATTGATGACACATCAGCAAATACCTGCGACGACGTTTTCGTGTACATAACTGATACAACTGGACCCGGTAAATTATTTCTGCATAAGAAATCATCTAAGAAATCGCTCATTCTCAGCTAGTTAACTATTGAATTCAGTAGCGAAGTGGTAAAACGGTACAAGACAATTTTGACGATTGACCAGTTTTCAATGAATATCTCGGAATCTAAGAGAGACAGCAAAATTTATGTTACAACATTTTTTGTAGAACAGATTAAGAGCTACAACAAATGTAATTATGAAAATTTCGCTATCTCCCTTAGATTCCGAAATATTCCACAAAAACTCAACTGGGAGATGAGTCGACTTAAACCGCTTTACCACATCGCTACTGAATTGTCTTGACAATAAGTAATTTCGGGGGGAAATATTGAAGGACAACTTTTGTCGGGAATTTCATCACGCGCAGAAAAGGTCTTTCGATATTTCCCCCTGAAATCATTCGGTCTTAAGAGCGTTGGGCAATGAATTGAGTGTGTTTTCATCAGCCTCCGCGACTGATTGATAAATTCTACATTCAAGGTCTCGTTGTATTCGATGGAGCGACCGACAGGAGCTGGAGACTCCTCCACGCATCAATGTACCCTGATCCGGATTACTCAACTTATCAGGTATTTGAAGGAGATTGAACAACTCTGGCCATTGTCGAAATAATCGAGTAACAGTTGAATGATTGATTCAAATACTCCTCAAGGGGTAACCGAATCTTTTTACAAATCAAAGCACATTAATCTCCAGGAGGTGATAATGAAGATAAAGATCAGTGTCCTTCGGCTTCGAAAAATATTAATAACTTTGAGCAGGAAATTTCTTTTGACCTTTACACCGAACTCCCGGTCTGTGGGACCACATGAAAAAATTCAATAGAAAACCTAGAGAATTCTATTAGAATTCTATTGGAAAAGGGATTGATTCATTCGCTCAAACAAACGGGAAATGCGATTCACACGGAGTAGAGGTCTGACAGACCACGCGGTATGGTACACGGAGAGAAAAATTCAGTAAAAATTACCAGAAAAAAACGTTAAAGTTCCGTTTCAAAACGTAATCCGCAAGCGAAGTAAAATTCAGTGAAAAGTGTGAGTCAGAAATGAAATTGTACGAATCGCCACGTAAATTCTACGATTTGTTCCGCAAAAATTAGCCACCCGTCTGATGACTCACCGCTGTGGGGACAAGTTCCGTAATTTTTTCCCAACGATTGAGAAATTTTATCGAACGGAACGTAGAAATAACTCACCAGCTTTATAACAATTGTTGAACGTTCAAGAATTTTTTATTTTGGAGGCATAATTAGTCAGCTAGTTTCTGCAAGATTTTACTTTTTCGGGAAAAATTACGTGGCAATTTCGTACTTTGTTCGGTGACGAACCTGAGAATTCACTGAACGTTTCAGATTTCTTCTCTTCGATTCCTATAAAAATTGCCGGAAAACGATTCCCCATTGCGGATTACGTCAATTGTTCCGTCATTTTTACTTAATATTTCTCTCCGTGTAGACGTGCGTTTCGGAGGGGTTCGGCTCAAAATGAAAACGTTTCATTCACTGCAATACTTTGAATACAATAACTCTCTCAATTATTTTCCGTAGATCGCAGGAGACTCATTTGAGCTGTTTGACGGTATCGTCGGCCTGGGCTTCTCCCCTCGTCTGAGTCAAGTGTACTATCAACCACTTGCGACAGACCGCATGTTCTCCATTCCAACGTCAGCTCTGCAATCAGGCCCTCCTCCCTTCGGTGAACAATTGCCCGTCAGTCTGGTCGGTAGAAAGTCCAGTCAGGGACTGGCAATGGCTGTTGACCCTCGCGATGACACGATACTATTTGCCCCGCTGACCGAAACTGCTGTCGCCAGTTGGAATCCACATACGAATAGCCAACGGTAGTTTTTATCGAGATTTTTTGGGAATAATCGTCGAAACAAATCCACCTTTCATTTTTTTTTCTCCTTCCTCGGAACGTGGAAGAAAAATTTAATGGGAATTCTATTGAATTTCTATTAAAACTATGGAAATTGACGTTCTACTGAAATTCTGTCGAATTTCAATAGAAAATTCTATTCGTTTCCTGATTTTGATTTTTATGTGTGAATCATGCTCTCGATTTTTTTTTACTACAGAAATTCTCGGGCATAAATTTTGGAGGTTTTTCAGCTGTATTTTTTTATTTTCTCACTACAAAATCCGATAAGAAAATCTAGGAAAACTCGAGCCCAAGGATGAAATGTATAAAAAAATCAACATCTGTAGATTTTTTTTCAATCAAATATTCATTATGCAACGTCAAAGTTGCATAATTTGAAAAAAATTGGCGCAAAAAATGAAATTTTGCCTGGAATTCCAACAAAGTTCTAATAAAACTAAAAATAATTTTACTAGATTTTGAATAGAATTTCTTAGAGCAGGCGGTGTTTCTGCAGATTTTTTTCACAACTACTTTCTTCAATTTTGAGATATTTTGAAAAAACTGATCTGTTTAAGGATATCCAAGTACTTCCGCTATTTTTTCTCCAGTGAAATGCTTTTCTATTTTTTTAGTCGACCATCAAAGCTTCCATTTGAGCCCCATTTGACCCTAAGTTTCCGGACATTTTACAATTATTTTATTATTCAAACTTTCCATGTCGGAATTCGAATCTCGGTATTGAACCGTTGGAAAACATTTAAAAAATCTGCAAAAACGTAGAAAGTTTACTTTTGGAGAAAGACTGATGGAATAATTAAAAAATTTGCAATTTCCGAAAGTTGAAACAATTTCAATTATTTATTTATGAACAACGAATGTTTAAAAAATTCGCTGAATATTCATGATTTGTTCAAATGTTTCTTACGCAATTCAATTGACAAATTTGATGATTGAAAAAGCTTGAATCCACAGCGTGGTCTACCAAACTGTAATAGTATATTTCGATACAAGTGCGACGGGGTGGCAACGAGTGTGAAGTTGGCAGCCCTCGGCTTCGCCTCGGGCTTAACGAAAAGTCTTTTCGTTTACAAGTTTCGACTTTTCGTTTACTAGTAAACGAAAAGGCACTTTTCGACACGGGCTGAACGTAGCAGCAGTGACAAAATAGTATATTTCATAACGAGTGCAAAAAAGTGTTTTTTCACGAGTTACGAACAATATTTTTCATCACAATGTGGTGGAAATTGGACTTTTAGGCACGCGGAGCGTGCCGAAAAGTTCACTTTTCGTCACAGCGTGATGAAAAAGATATTTGAATATTCTTAAAAATGAAACAAAGATAAAAAACAAAAACAACTAAATGAGTACCAAAAAAGTAGAATAAAATGAATAATTAATAACCGCACCACCTAATCCTTGAATTTGCTCTCCACAGGATAATTGCATATCAGCCCGAGCAGTTCCAATTCATAGCCGAATTAAGATACGTAAATCGAGACAACGGCAACATCTGGCTGCTCTCCTCACGCTTCCAGAAGTTCTTCACACGACGAGTGAACAATCAAGAAATAAACTTGAGAATCCTACGAATTCGTCCCGACTCAACTCGCGCCCATTCACCGGTTCCCCACCGCCTCGATCCCTACGCCCTTAACTTATACAACAACACTCTTCCCCAGTGAAATGACCTCGCCCGATATTTCCCACAACTAGAAAGTATATTCAAATTCATTTAATCAGATGACATAAATGAAATCATAAAGCCATTAGTTGTGGCTGGATTTAGCAATACTAAACCAAGGTATCCCAGAGATACCATGGGTTTTATAACAGTTTAGCATTGACTGCTGGACCGTTTGGATCAGCTTTGTCTGTGGTAAATCGAGTTATTTCGAGTGAAACCCATCGTGAGAATTTTTTTCATCGTAGAAACTATCATTTGAAGAATAATTGAGTGAGATTTTGCCAGTGAAGTGATAAAATAAACAAACTAATGTCTCTGAATCCAGGACACGTATGAAAAAATTTATTAGAAAAACAGCGAATTCGCTAGACAACTCTAGTGGATTTCTATTGAACTTTCTATTAGTTTTTGGCCGACTCTATCGGATTCTTCAATGGAAAATATTGTTTAGAAGAAGTCAAAAGAATTAGATTTTTTTGTACAACGTTCTCTATTGAGATATTTTCTAGAGAATTTTCTCGGTTCAATTTTTCAAAGTTTTTTTGTTTGATTTTTTTGATGAAATGAAAAGACAAACAGAATTGTCCAAGTTTTTTAATTTGATTTTTTTTGACGAGGAGAAAAAAATTGAATGAAAAAAATATGGGAAATTTGAGCCGAAGAAAAAATCGAATTCTATTGATTTTCTATTGAACATTTCCATAGAATCAGTCAAAAACTACTGGAAATCCAATAGAATTTTCTAACGAATTCGCGAGGCTTTTCTATTAAACGTTTTCGCGCGTGCTCCTGAAATTTTTTAAAGAACTTCCCGGTATTTTCAAAAATAGGGTGAAATTCCAATGAGACCCTTTAACAAACGACAATTAAAAAAATTTAAAAAAGCGATAACACATTGCTGATTCAAAATGAAATTTAATCTTCTCGATACAAAATATTGGCTGAAATTTCGCTCACTCTCCTCCGACTTGAAAAAAGTCGCCAAAATTAAATAAACCTCACGTGATTTTATCACTTCACAGGCGATTTCTCTGAATGTTCACGCGTAAAATTGAAACCCAAAAGAAATACCTGTTTCCCTTTTCTCCAGTGTTATGCAAACGATTATAATGTGATTGACAGCAAATTGCTCGCACGCTTACTTCAGTGACTTTACATTAAAAAAATGTACTGCGCACGCATGTGTTTTTTGTAATAAAAATTCATAGAAACAAACACTTTCACAAGCCCGAACTCCACTCCAGCATTATCACTGACTAGTGGAATGAATTCACAGTTTGTCGGTGCGTCGCGACAAGTGTTTCATTAAAAATTCACTTCCCTTTCCGATTTTATAATTGAAATTGTGATAACTGGAAGATTAGTAGTGCTGTTGGAGGAGTGGGTGGGTGCCTCCCTGGAAGAATGCCAAGTATATCCACCGATTATTCAACTCTGTCACTAAACACATCTCAATCTGTCGTTCAAGTGTCACCGGAAGTATGCACAAGTATCTCTGGTTTTTGTCATTCCTCTGTTCTGCACCGGTGATCAATGCCGGAAAGTTGCAAGTATTGTACGAGTGGTCATGGATCGATTATCTGTGGGAGAGCGAGGCACACAAAGCAGCGGCCATTCTTTCAGGACAGTACAATTACACGAAACCAGTAATCATTGATGTTGATGTTTGGAACGGAAGGAAGAAAAAATACCGGAACAGTTAGTATCTTTTTCTGTTTTCGTTATTCTGCACTGTTGGAAAATTAGTCTTGAAATTTCAAGTAAACAACGTTCTTGTCTTCTTTGAATTGAAAAATCCAGTGTAACGATTGTTGATACCTCTATTGCGCTTATCAAGTAATGAAATATGATGTCTATGTATATTTTTTTATGTGCTGTAATTATTTGTTTACAGTAATTGTGAAAAAAGAGAAATTCATTTTTATTCGTAGTATATATGTTAGCACATAATACATTCCTAAAAAAAGAAGAAAAGCAAAAAGGAAAAGAGAAACGAAGAAGCAAATGAAGAGGATTATGATGATTCTGAATAAATGATTTAACAATTAAATTCTCATTGTGAAAAACTTTGAAACTATTCATTTTTGCGGCATTATTATTGAGATAAAAATTGATGAGAGTTTGAAACGGAAGGTTTTACTATTCTTCCAGCCATGGAAGACAATATGCGCGTCCTGTTCTAGTACACGAAATTTTATGTGCATTTCTTTTTTGACGAATCAGTTTATTTCTTGACTATTCAAGGAATTCTCAATTTCCAGGTCTATATCTCAATGAATTGAATATAATAATGCGTCTAATGTTCATCATGCGCAGAGAGAAAAATTCAATAAAAATTACCAGAAAAAAACGTAAAAATTACGGTTCGAAAGGTGATCCGTGAGCGAAGTAAAATTCAGTAAAAAGGGTGAGTCGGAAATGAAATTGTACGAATCGCCACGTCAATTCTACGATTTCTTTCGTAAAAATTAACCGCCCGTCCGATGACTCACCGCTGTGGGCACAACAAGTCGTTCCGTAATTTTTCTCCAACGATTGAGAAATTTTACGGAACGGAACGTAGAAATAACTCACCAGCTTCATAAAAATTGTTGAACGTTCAAGAATTTTTGGTTTCGAAGGCATAATAAGTCGGTAAGTTTCTGTGAAATTTTACTTCTTCGGGAAAAATTACGTGACAATTTCGTACTTTGTTCGGTGATGAACCTGAAAATTCACTGCACGTTTCAGATTTCTTCACTTCCATTCCTATAAAAATTGCCGGAAAACGATTCCCCATTGCGGATTGCTTGAATTGTTCCTTAATTTTTACTGAATATTTCTCTCCGTCTGAAAACCCCAATTTGCTGGAATTTTCAAGAACATTGAGAAATTTCATGAACGATTTCATGCTGAATGAATCTTAAACTCAAGACATCGAGAATGCAGATGACATTGTGGCTGAAATTTCAAGAAATTTCTAACAGTGTGCAGACAATTGAAATTGAAATGATCCGGTAATTAATGGCCTCATGTTCTCGGATCAGACTAATGAATCATTGAGGCAGTCACTCTATTTTTCCGGATAATTTCCATAATCACATTTCGTAGAGAACTAATTCTCTTTCAATTACGGAAAGATTATTGCGGGAATTGCGTAAGCGGGTTTCCCAGGGAAATTGATTTCCGCTTTCTCGGGAAGAAGAAATTCGTTCGTGTTTTTTGTTACGAATTTGGGGAGCTTGGGGGATCTTTTTTCATGATTTTGGATAGATTTCAAGACTTTTGTCACTGTGGTGAGGAGGCCGGGGGTGCCAGCGAGTTTGACGACAGTGTCTGAAGAATTTGGATATGGAGGACCGCTACTTGCGCCTTATCCCAACTGGAATTGGGCGGTCGAGGGCGATTGTTATGGGATTACGAGTGTCTTTCGTGTAGCTGTGAGTAGACTTACCAGAACTGGAATTTTGTGAAGTTTAGGAAATTCTGGGGTGGAATGAACGTATGGAAAAAAATAGAAAAATGCGGTTTCATTATTTAGTCAATTGAATAGAATTTCAGTTGAAACTCTTCAATAATGCCATTTATATTCTATTCGTCATTCTCTTCTATTTTCGCGATGTTTATTTTTCGTTCAATTATTCTTTTGAAATTTTTTCTATACGAATTCTGGGGCCGAAATTTTTTGCGGTTTTCTGTTTTTGATGGATTGTCAAATACGAAACCTAATAAAAAAATTGAAAAGTTACAGGATTTTTATAGAAAACATTGGAACGGGATAAGTCTCTATCAAAAATTCATTCAATAAAAATCGTAATGTTTTCTATTTTTTTGATGCATGTGACGGCCGACAGAACTCACCAAACTTTGTGCGATTTTCCAAACTTTTTTCAGATCTTCAGGCTTATACTAGGGAACATCTAACGCACTTTTGAGGATTTTTTTACCAGAATTACAGCAGAAACACCAATAATTATGGCAAAAATTGGAAAATTGGAAAATTCTATTAGAATCCTCTAGAAATTCTATTAAAATCGTAGGGAAAAAGTCAATAGATTGCGATTTTTCTGTTTGAATTTTTCTCTTAAGATTTTTTCTATTAAAATTATTGTTCACGGATTTTCTAAGTTTTTTCCCTATATTTTTTTTTTGTTTTGCATTACATTCATGCCCAAGTATTGAAGAAAAATCGAAATCTATTGACTTTTTCCTATCAAATATCTCCGAAAATGAGCGCAAAAAACAAATAGAATTTCTAGAGAATTCCAGGCAAATATTCTACCGAATTTGCTAAGTTTTCTATTGAATTTTTTCGTACGTGATAGTTTGCACATAAAATCCAAATTTTCAGTTGATGTTTGGTAAAAAATCTTATAAGAAAATTTCGCTACACAATTACTAAAATTCAGGGGCAGTTGTCGCAGCGTTTGCGCAGTAAATACTCAATACCTTGAAAGAAATTAATTTTGCATCGAATAGATTAATTCAATTACTTCTCTAGATAGACGAATGCGATCGCTTGTGGGTGCTGGACACTGGAAAGATCGAGGAAGAGCATGTGTGTCCAGCCCAGCTGCTCGCGTTTGATCTCCACACAGATCGTTTGCTGAAGCGAGTGAAGATCCCGCGAAGCATCGCACGGAATGCGATAACAAAGCAGGGATTATTTGTGACCCCAGTGGTAGAAACCGAGGGTCTTAATTGTAAGAAAACCCATGTGAGTTGATACTTCATTTAAACAGCCTCCATCCGGCCGATTATTATGGTTTCGCTTCGTTGGAAATTCCGCTCCACTTTCCACCAATTTATGTAATGTTTATTTTATTTTTAACTAAATTTGTTGCAAATTCCTGCGAGAACTTGCAAATGGCCATCGCCCGAGGGCCTTCAGTCAAGTATTTACATTGCATATACGTAATTGTTGGTAGTAGCAAAAAATAAAAAAACCGTTTACACTGTTAGAGAAAAATTAAAATTTCATGGACGGTTGAGTGGTAATTTTCACGAGAGTTACATGAATACAATTTAGGGGGGAAAATCATGAAATTTTAGATTTCACGGAGAATTCAAAATTCCAAATTTTTGAGGAATGGTAAGACGAGAATGTCTCAATGTATTTGAATTTTCAATTCATTAAAAATTCAAGGATATTTTTACCGTAATTTTACTGATTTCAATTAATTTTCAAGAAATAATTGAACTGATATTTGGAGTTCTCATTGATTTTTCCCTGAAATTCTGAATTTTAAGTGACAAAATTGCTTGAAATTTCAGTGGATAATTTCCCGTACTGATCTTCACTTTTCTCCGTCCGCGGATTGGCATTGGCCTTTCCCCAAAATCGTAAAAGTGAAAATAGCTGCGGAAGAACATGTTCCACGACGTGTTGCATTGGTTTTTTCTACTCACGTGATTGGCCACGAGCCCAAAGAAGAGTTTTCTTAAATTTTCAAGATGAATGAGAAATTTAATGAACGCTTTCATTTAAAATTGCATTCAAACTCACATAATGGAAAATTCAGATGACACTGTGACTAAAATTCCAAGAAATTTCTAACAGTATAGAAAGCCTTAACGAATTCTCTAGGAAATTCTTTTGGAATGTTCCAGAAATTCAATGGGGATTAAAATTCTACATTAAAATTCTAGGGAATTCTGGTTCAAATTTTATTTGTTTTTTGCGTAGATTCTATTAAATATTTGATGGAAAAAAGTCAATAGATTTCGATTTTTCTGTTTGAATTTTTTTCATGAGATTTTTTTTCTCATTCTCAGAAATTTCTCTTAGAATCAGTGAAGATTTCATTGAAATCCCCAAATTTCTGCTCTTTGAACTATTGCAATCCAGATTTTTTTCCCTCTGCATGCTGTCTATCACATTGATTACCGAAACATTAAATAGGTCTATATGGCAGACACGACGGGAAATGGTCTAGTCATTTACAATGGGACAACTCTGTGGCGTCTCGAGTCACCGGCATTTGCCTCTCAGGAAGCAGCAGCGAATTTCACGGTGGCTGGTGAGCATTTTTACCTGGACGACGGTGTACTCGGAATGGCACTGAGTCCCCCAGTGAGTCCACAGGAGAATTACAGATACCTCATGCTCCGGCCACTCGCCTCGTACGACATGGTATCAGCTGAGACCTCTAATCTGCATGACTCTCATTCTGTTCCCGTACGTTACACTCTCGTATCGAGGGCACTACCCAGTCAAGCTGCTGGTATGGCATTTTCAGCCAGTGGAGTACTCTTCTTTGGCCTCATTCAGCAGCATGCCATTGCCTGCTGGAATATGCACAAAACCATTGCTCCGGAAAATATTGTAGGTTCATTTTTTTAAAGGGACTAATCCATTCTTTGAAGTTTTTCTCATACTAATTTAGGAAATTTCAGACAAGCGACATTTCTGCAGAACTTTCATCATTGACATATGTGCTTCGTCTTTGAAATTTTCTACTGAAGTATCGCAGTTTGACGAGAAAATAAAAAAATGTAGATTTGAGTTCAATTATTCAATGACAATTAATGGAAATTAGGGATTTTTTGCCAAATATATTTTTCGATTTTGCATATATTGAAAATTTTTTAAAATTGATTCATGTTCAATTGAAAGTTCTAGGAAGTTGTGGAATTGTGGTATTCTTCCTACTTCGAAATACTTAAGTTCACTTGAATTTTAACTGGAACTTGAAATTTTGTGAGATTTCTTCGCAAAACAGCAATTTTTCTCCACTTCATGCATGAAAGAATTTAATAAAAATACCTAGCGAATTCGCTAGACAATTCTATTGAATTTCTAAAATAAAGAAAATAATCTATAGAATAAGTCACTAAAATTCAAAAAGTTTTGTTCATTTTATTTTTCTTTTCATTTTATCAAGAAAACAAAAAAAATTGAGAAATTTAAGCCGAAAATTTTTTATAGAAAATCGAGTTCCATTGACTTTTTCGATAAAATAACTAATAGAAAGACTAATAACAAAAACTAATAGAAAATTGAATAGAAATCCAATAGAATTGTCGAACGAATTCGCTAGGTTCTCTCACGAAATTTTGTCATACGTGTTCTCTTGGAAGACTGGAATTAAAAACAAAATGATTTCTGCCTCGAAACCCTCATTTTTTCAACTAAAACTTCTTCAGAGAATTCAAATTCACCACAATAACTATAATAAAATGAGAAAAGAATTTCACGTATTTTTTCAAAACTAAATTTTTTCCACAAATTAAAAAAAAAAAAAAACAGGGATATTGCTTCAATTAAAAAATCCGACGCATATTCGTTTGAATACCTGATCAATTCCCTAAAACGGAAAATTATTCTAAATCACGCAGAAAATTTCCGAAGAATGTGCGTTTCGTTCTAATAAAAACTACCCGGCAATTCAAATACTTCGCAGCCCATTAAAAAGCTATGAAGACCTGCCACGGACAAATGCAGGGAATTCCACACCTAGTGACATGGTTTCCGATTTATGTCCCTACAACTAATAATCCTCGAGATATTAACATTTGTTGTGTTAAATTAACGGGCGACCTTCGGGGGTACGCATGCGGCGTGGGACGGGTGGTCGCGGAGATGTGGGTCAAAACCGCATTATTCGCTGCAGAATTCTCTGCATTTTCACGGTTTACGTCTCGACCAGTTTTCAATAATATTCTAAACATGTCAGTTGGCTGTGGGCTTTTCAAGGCACAGCGAGCGAGAAATTTTTGAAAGTGACTGAGAGCAAAATAACGTACATATCAGTAGCGAAGTGGTAAAAGGAGATAAGTCATTTTTGACTATTGACCAGTTTTCAATCAATATCTCGGAATCTAAGGGAGATAGCAAAATTTTCGTTACGAACTTTTTTGTGGAGCCGATTGAGTGCTACAACAAATGTGATTACAAAAATTTCGCTATCTCCCTTAGATTCGGAAATATTCCTCAAAAACTCAACTGGGAGATGAGTCGACTTATCTCCGTTTACCACTTCACTACTGATATGTATATGGAGACATCTCGCACATGTCGTCACGTCTGCATCGATTCTGTTTAAAACGTACACTGCCACTTTCATTTCAATTTTAATATAATCTTATCAATAATAAAGTGAAATAAAATTCCTATGTTCAGCTGACAATATTGAAAAGGATTCCGAAGAGAGCGTTGAAATTCTCGGCTATTCCCAAGTAGAAATTTCATTCATGGTACTCCCTGTGTGCGCACTGGTTTCCTGCGCATCCGGTCAGACACTCGTTCTACTGAAATTTCCGGAACCACTATAGTGTAAAGAACATATAACCGGAGTATAAAAAAATATAACTACAGTATAAAAAAATCCTTCCGAGTTGAAATATTAACACATCAGAAATCGAACATCAATCATCCTTTCTACTTGTCATAAATCCATTTCGAATTTGAGAAACTAATTTCTACATTGAAAAATTCATTGATATTTTGCAGTAACAGCAACTTTTCAATTATTTCATCAATAATCCATAGTGATGTCACTGCCTAATTGTTTTTTCCAATTTTTAAAATGGGAAATCAAGTTCACATACAAAAACGTTGAAGCAATAAAATCATTGCAAAATGATTCTGTTTAAAACGTGCGATGCGATTTCCATTTCAATTTTAATATAATCTTATCAATAATAAAGTGAAATAAAATTCCTATGTTCAGCTAACAATATTAATAAGGATTCCGAAGAGAACGTTGAAATTCTTGGATATCTTCAAGTAGAAATTTCATTCATGGTATTCCCTCAAGGCGGAAAAAAACATTTCTGATGAATATGAGTTATCTGCATGAGTTATCATATAAGATAGAAGTAAATAGGGATGAATGAGATAGAAACAATAAAATATAACAAATATTTATATTTGTTATCAATAATTAATATTTATTAATATTATATCAAACTATTAAATTAAAATATTTTTATCTTGAAGCGCTGCCTTACGGCCGGGATGCCAGAAGACCATATAAGCGAACATAAAAACTTATTACTGTACCATATAAAAACCTAACCCGATCTGAGACATTAGCACATCAGAAATCCCCGAGCATTAATCATCTCTCCACTTCCCACTTCATCATTTTATCCCATTCCAGGTAATTCTTGACCATGACATTGACTACTACCAATTCGTAAGCGGAGTGAAAGTAATTCCAAAACACATAACTGAGAGGCACGAGGAGCTGTGGATAGCGACAAACAGATATCAAAAAATAGCCCTGGACGTGCAGGACTTCAACGACATAAACTTTCGAATCATGTCGCGCAGATTGGATCGTCTCATCAGAGGCACCAATTGCGATCCTCGCTCCAATTTCGAGCACTTCTTCAGCGACGCCGAGGACATTATCTGGGACTACAGTCGTTATCTCTGGGCATTGGGGAATGCGAAAAAATAAAATCAATTGAAACAAAAATACGATCAATCATTTCCTTCTCCCTCTGATAAATCCCCTCCTTTTATTGTAATAAAGTTGATAAAAAGAGTTGGGTAATTTGCATAACTCGAGCGCTGACTCAATGCTTCAATGGATAATAGATGAAAGAACACTTTCTCCAAACAGTAGAGCTCACTTCTGTGTAACTTTCCAGTCTCTCGACACGTCTATTCATAACAAAAAGTGAAATAAATTCCATTAACTTTTAATTGACGCATTTGTCGATTAAAAAAGTCACCTCTCGAATCAATAATTCAGGAGTCGTTGAATAATGCAGTGTTTCGGAAAAGAAAAAGCCTTGATTAAAGCAGAGTGAATGTTGTTTGGTGCTGTGAATCAATTTCTCGGCTGCAACTATTTCTAAATACGATCAATGTGATTAATGCAAATGGAGAAATTGTTGAATTCTGGTACAACTGATTTTGTTCATCTATTGGAGGTTTTCGAAGTCGATTGTAATGCATAGCTAATGGTTCCTGGGATTATATGTGGACGTCCACATGAAAAGGGCCCACTTTGACGGTATTGGAGTTATGTATGTTCCGATAATCTTGATCAGATTTCTCACATTTTGAGCCCAAAATCAACCCGATAGAATGAAAACTGACGTCAGTATAGACGATCAAAAAAACAATTTAACATTGGTTTAAATGGGAGATGTGGAGAGAAAAACGTGAATATCTCGGAAACTAGATGCGACAAAGTGGGCCCTTTTCACGTGGACGTACACATATATAGTTTCCATGATGCGAATCTATCTCAGTCGGGTGGAGAAATTCAGTAGAAACTTGCAGTTTTTCGAATGTCACTTGATATTACGATTTTCACGAAGGAAAGGGCATTTTTCACATCAACTGCACTGTTAGATAATTACTCTTGAAATTCTACGCAAAAAATCTTGAAATTTTTAGCAACGATTATTTATGTGGAATTTCCATTGATTTTGTTATTGATAAATCAGTCAATGTTCTTGAATATTCAATGAAATTTCATTTCTCAGGCTCATACGACAATAAAAATTACCGATAATCATGAAAATTTAAGCAACTTTTCTTCTGAATTTTCAATCTGTTGCTTAATTTTCGTAATAGGTTTGAAAATCCAAGTTGTCACTGAAAATTCAATGATCATTCATAAGGAAAAACTCAATTTTATTGAATTTCCAAGATGAATCAGGAATGCCAGGAGTCATTTAGTCTGAAATCGAATTCAAGTTCAGAATATTGAAAATTCAAATGCACCTGTTGCTTAAATTTCAAAAAATTTCCAACAGTGCTTTCAAAAAGTATTCGACAAAGATTTATGACATGCCGGGAAAACAGTTCTACACTGAGAGAAAAACGACAAAGTTTTCAAACAAGTCTTACTTGTGCCAAGAAAATAGTTTTTTGAAAATGATCAAAAAAGAATTTTTTTGTGCCAAACATGTAGAGTGAGCCGGAATAAAAAATTTTTGTCGCGACAATAGATTTAGTAGTTAAAAAAAAAATGCATTCTCTGTACACGCCAGAAATGTCATTTCTAGCACCATTCCTTCGTTATTCGATACTCCCATACGTATTTTGCTCCAGAAAAATCTTTGTTTTATGCGAAACAAGGGATAGTAGTATTTCGTTCCGGCTGTCTAATAATCACAGACAACAAATGAACCCTTAAATGAAACAATAATAATGATATGATAGCAATCTTGTAACTTAGGGATAAAATATTTGTTGATAAATTCTCCTCTATATGAGATATTTTCATCCAGAAAAGGCACCGTCTCGTGTGAATTATCCGCCTCTTGAGCCAAATATTTCGTTGCTGTCGAAAGCAGAACAATTGCTCATGTTTGGGACTTTCAAATTCGAACCAAACAAATTCTTTTTTGGCAATTTTCAACTAGCTATTTTGTTGGCCCACACAAGACTTGTTTGACAACGTGTTTGTTTTTCTCTCAGTGTAGAAAGGGACTAATTTACGATCCGTTGTGCTCTGTACTGAAGAGCGATTGTGTCCTCTTGAGACGCAAAACTTAGTTATTTTGCTTTTCGTTTTGGTTTGAAATTTCAAGAGTAATTTTCTAACAGTGAGGGTACCAAACTGTAAAAGATACTTGGATATCGTTAATTCCATTCTATCCCACCTGCACCAGTGAAGGTCACTGATTGCGCTACCCGGTACCACGGACTCCAATCCCCAACAATAAAAACCTCAATCAAGCATCCGACCCCGTGAATGCCCCCCGGAAAAAAATCTTCAACAGTGAGATAACGTACAGCCGGCAGATGCACATAAATAAACATATCATGGAAATTTATAGCTGTCCTCGATGCCACGCGGTCCGGAGAAATTTCTTCCCGGTGAAATTGCACACACTCGGTAGCCTCGTTAATCCGCACGATTTTGACCTCATTAGGGAATTGAGATTGAAAATTCCCATGAGTTGTTACTTTTTATTTTTACTCCATGGCGACATGTCGCAATATCGGAAAATGTCTCATAACATTGTAATTATCGTGCGTTAAAAATGTCGACAGGGTATGAAGAGTGATTTATTCCCGACATTCGTAAATATCTCGACGCTATATTGGATTTTTACTTAGTGGGATATTTCTCTGGTGTTACATCGCGTGCATACAATCACCGTGGGCGGTAAATTGTTCCCATCACGTAGGAATATCTTGCGAATTTGCTGAGGAATTCTATTGAACTTCTATTCAACAGTTAATTTGTTTTTCTCTGATTGAGTTGACGAATTCTGCAGCTTTTTTACGCGTTCAATTCCATTGAAAAAAATTGATAGAATTTAATGTTTCTATTCAACTCATTCTATTCAGATATTTTCTATAGAAATTCTTCAGCTCTGATTTTCGGATTTTATTGTTAATTTTTTTTGTAATAGGTAAAACATAAAGTGCAGAAAATGGAAAATTGATATCGCGGAATTCATGCAGGAAATGAAAAGATCAAATGGAACTGATTTTTTATATAAAATATTCCATTAGACGGTTCGCATTAAAAAATGCGCAGTGAAACTCTGGAATTCGGTAATAGACGCTGTGGAAAACTAATAGAATATTCAATTGCGGTGCAATAGAATTTTATAACGAATTCGCTAGGTTTTTCTGTGAAATTATTTCGCGCATGATGGCATACAGACATCATGGGCGGTAAATTATTACCATCACATATGAAGAAATTTCGCGAAAAAACCTAGCAAATTTTCTGAAGAATTCTATTAAACTTCTATGTAAAATTCTTTTTGTTCCTCGTCGATTATTTTGATAAATTCTGTTGCTTCTGTCCCTTTTCTTTTTTCTAAAAAAGATTCGATTAGACATTTTTCCATTCAAAAATCCGCAGTAAATCTCGTGGAATTGTAAATAAAAAAAAACTAATCGAATATTCAATAGAGATTCAATAAGATGTTTTAACGAATTCGCTAGGTTTTTCTGTGGAATTTTTTCGCGCGTGATAGCATACAATCGTCACGGGCGGTAAATTGTTAAAAAACCTCGTGAATTTGTTGAAAAATTCTATTGAACTTCTCTTTGAAATTCTATTTGTTTTTTGCGGATTATTTTGACAATTTCTGTTGGTTTTCTGCGCTTTTTTCAATAGATTTTTTAATACGAAATATTTTATTTTTTGTTTTTTATGTGAAAAGGAAAATTATACAATGCAAAAAACTGAGAGAATTGATGTCGAGGAATTCCTGCAGAAAAAGTTGTACAGAAAGATCAAATTGTACCGTTCTTCTCTCTAAAAAAATATTCTATTAGACATGTTTCCATTAAAAAATGCGCAGTAAATCTCGCGCAATTGTCAATAGAAGTGAAAAACTAATAGAATATTCAACAGAGGTTCAACAGAATATTCCAACGAATTCGTTAAAATTTTTCTGTGAAATTATTTCGCGCGTGATAGCTTCCGCGCCAATTGTTACAGGCCGTGTGATTAGTAGGTTTTGGCCAATTACTTTCCTCCGCTAGTGCACGCGGGGCTCCAACAGCGGAAGGAAAAAAATAATAAAAAGAAATCTTTCCACCACTTGTGCTTTGAATGTGAGCTGTAGTGCCTCAACATCTCGTTTGAAATCAAGTCTGCATTTGTTCGGGTCTGTTATTTTGTCAATTAATCGCACGTTTGTAATGACATTTGAGCTGAAGTGCGTGGTCTGATAGAATACCGATTGGATGGGATGAGTGCCATACGATGAGGAAGGGATAAATAACGGACCCGAGATGACTTCCAGGAAGTCAAAACGTCGGAGCACAACACCCTGGTCCATCGAGCCCGACGGGGAGGACAGGGACTTCAGCTATAGTGATCCCTTGGAGGATTACAGAGATCATTATGGAGGGGATTTTGGGAGAAAACGGAATTTTTTTCCGCAGTACCACTTTCACGGATACAATGAAATTCGTAAGTTGTTTTTGGATATGGCAAGGTCTTGACGGGTTTTATGTAATTTGAGGTGAAGTGGAGATTAGTTTCACTTTGGAGGATAATTTAGTGGCTCGAGTGTGGACATTTATTGGCTGGAGTGATTTAAGAGCATTGTCAGATTTTTAGTGGTGAATTTAGAGTGGTACACTGGTAGGAAATTACTCATGAACTTTCAAGCAGATCGCGAATTTTTTAACAACGATCCATTTATGTAAAATTTAAATTTTTAGTCATTTATTTTTATTTGATTTTGATTTTTACATGAGATTTTCGTATATTTTGTTACGGAAAAAGCAGTCAAATGCGGGAAATTGCAATTTTCAGGTGATGAAAATGGTTAAATTTTAAATTGAATTCGAATTCACAGCGAAGGGTATTTTATTCCCTCGATCGCAGACATTTATCGTCTGGCATGATTTAAGAGCATTTTGGCATTTTTCCTGGTGATTTCAGCCTGGAACACGATTAGGAAATTTCCCCTCTAATTTCATGTAACAAATCTTGAAACCTTTATTCGAGCCTTTAGCCGATCCATTCCCCTAAAATTTCCCCACATTTAATGACCGAAAAATAATTCAAATTCTCGAGTATTCAATCCACGTTTGCACGTTTGCTCCCAACATACACAAAAAAGCCTGTGCACTGTAGGGGTTTTTGCTCCTGTTCTTTATCCCCTGTTATCTCTAATTTTTACAAGTGAAATTGCCCCATGCCCATATAACTGAAAGTTAATGACCGATCATTGACCAATACATTCCTCTCACAGTGTGAAAATAAAAGCAGTGAAGCTATTACGAAATGTCCAAAAGTATTAGATAATAATTGAATTCCAACGCGTTGTGTATTCAAAACCAGTCCTGGGACATTAATTGAAAACTCATCTTGTTTATTGCGGCAATAAAAGTGTTCGTCTTGTGGAACGGTTGCCATACGATTGCCAGTGCGAATGAAAACCAGGAAAAAAAGGTAACAACGAGAAATAATGGCGCCTGAAAGGGAAAGGGGGATAATGTTCTTTAATAAGTTACTCTATTCCGGAAGTTTGGAGTCAGTTTGATTGTCTCTCACGGTTCTATGCCTCTTCCCAATTGACCTACCCAGCTCGAGGTGAAGATTCTCCTTCTTTTGGCCTGTGAATACCAGCTAAAAGTCACGAGTGGGGGATGACGATGCCACCGGCTTTTACTCTCGAATGTGTTCATCCGGGATAGAATATACGAAGATGTGCAGGCGAGACACACAGTCGTATCGCAAGTTTTGTGATCGTATATATCAAAGTTGAATAATTAAATCCAACGTTTATATTTCTGTAAATTTGGAAGACGTACACAGCCGATAAATTCAAACGTCAAAATAAATAGTTGAGATCGAGATAAATTATTTTCGTTTGTTGATGAAATAGAAAGTGGAGTTTTCTTTTTACGTCGGAAATTACGATTTGGATGGCTCGAGGTAATGGGGTCAATTACGATGAGTTGCTAAATGGTGTCATGTGCGTGAATTGCCGTGCTGACGCTTCAGTTTTTCACACTGATTTATTGAATTTTGGAGTGAAGGAATGAATCGTGATAAACGAAATTCTATTTTCTGGTGTTTCTTGGTTTATTTTGGGCTTTAGGGGGAAATTCAGGGGATTTTTTGCTGGAGATTTTTCCAGCTGCAAAAAAGGCTTTGACATTTTCACCAGCATCCCTCGTTGTCGAGATAATTTATGGGGATGTGCAGAATTAATAGGGAAATTTTTTTTTCTGTAGTCTTCGCGGGATGCTGTGATTTCACGTTCAATTGTAGAAATAATTTTTTTGTGATAGTAATTAGCTTTGGTATTTAAGGTTCTATTGGAATTCGGTTGAAATTTTTTCGGTGTTCTATAGGAAGTCCAACGCGAACGGATTTTTTAAGAGATATTTGATCGAAAAAAGTCAGGTGTCGATTTTCCGAGATAGATTACTCAGTTGCGAATTTTTGTAGTGAGAATATTTAGGCGTGCAGTTTTTTGGTGGATTTTCTAGTGAGAAATGAGAAAATTAAAAAATTAATTGGAAATTCTAGAAATAATGTAAAAATTGAGTTTGCATTTCCCGGTAAAAACCCTATATTTTTCTATTGATTTTTTAAATACTTGTTATCCCTTCAGATGTTCTCTGAAATAGACTCATTATGAAGATAATACACTATTTAACGAGACATTAAAACCCAATGATTCAAAATCAACGAATTTGATAATTAAATTGCGTGAGGAAAAATTGAAAAAAAAAATTATGAATATTCAGGGTTATTAAAATTACATTTTGCACAGAATTATGATCTTGTAAACATTCGTTGTTTATAAATAAATAATTGAAATTGTTCAAACTTTCGGAAACCTAATTTTTTTAGACATGATTTTTATGGGAGAAAATTGATTATTTATAAATTATTCGTAGAAAATACGCAATTTTTGAAAATTACAATTTTTCAATTATTTCACCAATCGTCCTCCAAAATTAAAGTTTCCAATTTTTTTTTTAATTTTTAAAATATTTTCTAATCGTTCAATATCGAAATTAAAATTGAAGCCTGCAAAGTTTCAATAATAAAATTATTGTAAAATGGCCGATTCTACTGAAATGTTGGATAACAAATATTCTACAGAAAAAATCAATAAAATTAAATTTTACTATACAACTTGTTTTATTGAGATATTTTCTATAGAATTTCCTCGGCTCAAACTGTCTTGGCCATTTCTTTTATGAAAAAAAAGAAAAATAAATTTAAAAAACTTGGAAAATTTGAGCTGCGGAAATTTCTATAGAAAATGTTCCAATAGAATCTCCCAAAAGCAAATAGAAAGTTCAATAGAAAATCAACAGAATTGTTTAGCGAATTCGCTGTTATTTTGTAATAATTTTTTTCGTGCGTGATGACAAATAATTGCGAATTTATCTAAAAAAAATAATTGTGATTTCCAAATGAATTTCCAAATCACGAAATTGAATCTAATAAAACTCCAAAAAAGTCCTGAACTAATTCCCCAAAATTCCCAACAATTAAATACTTCAATGTCCTCCAGTTTCATTCTCCAATTCCACTACCCACTCTCTGCCGCAGGTATGACAAACGTAATGCCCCTGCTGGTGTCAATGACCCTGCTGGGGCTGCAGGAGTACTCAGCCCAGAGTCCAAACCTCCTGGAGCAGATTTCCCAGGAGCTGGAGCCCCCAAGAATACCGGAAGGTGGATACAGAGTGGTGAGTGCCCCGAGAAAACGTGCGCCTCCCCCTCTGATCTCCTTACGTAACACTTGATTTATTCAATTGAATTGTGTACGCAGTCTTCTTCCAGTTTTCTCAGTCCCGAGATCCTCAACTCCATGAGATCGGGTAGATTCAGTGAATCGCAACACAGTACCTCTTATGGTAATACTAATGGCAACGATATTACGTTCGCCGAGCCAAGTCAGAGCTTCGAGCCGCCAGGCAATTCAATTCCTAAGGAGGATAAACCTGGTCCATCGATGGAACTCGTAAGTGGGACGATTCGACTGTTACGCAATTTAATGGCCTCTCATTATCGAGTTAACGATGCATTTCCTTTTTATTTAATGAGGTCTATGCGTGGAGCACAGTTGACTTCGAATTCGAGAGTGAAGCAGCACGAGAGCGTGCGATATTCGAGGGCAGTTACATTCCCGAGAATAATTTACCACTTGGTCTGGAATTCTGGCACGACAGAGTCTTCGTGACATTGCCAAAGTGGAGGAGCGGGGTGCCAGCCACACTCACCACCGCTCCGAGGTTCTCTAAGGATAAGAGCCCTAAATTGAGACCCTATCCCAGCTGGGGATGGCATCATCAAGGTAATGATTAGAGATGTGAGTGACAAGTACGACCGGTCAAATGACCGGCAATGACCACCGGCATGACCGGTAATTACCGCGCCGAGAATCTGACGTGGTCAGAAAAAGAAATGATTGGCCATGAGCATGAAATTACCGCATAAATGTTGAAGTAGCCAAGCGGTAAACCGGGTCAAGTCGATTTCGACTATCGGCTAGTTTTTGACGAATATCTCGGAATCTAAAAGAGATGGAAAAACTTTTGTTCTGACCTTTTTTGTAGAGCCAATTGAGGGTTATAAAAAAGGTCATAAGAAATATTTTGCTATCTCTCTTAGATTTTGAGGTATTAATGAATAACTGGACAGCAGTCAAAATCGACTTAAGCAGGTTTACCGCTTCACTACTGAATTTTGACCGTCAATGGCGATCTATGTAGATGACCCTCAATTTTCAAGTATTAGTCTAGCGGTTTTTACAATTTAAAAAATTTTTAGCTGCCATTTCCCGTAGAATTTTCCGAAATTTTTATCGCATTCAAGTTCCACTGGAATTTCAAGGAATTGCGTCATTGAAAATTCTGAATTGCGGGGAAAAATCGAGGATAACTGTGAATTTTAGTTTAATTGTTCCCTGAAAATTAATAGAAAACCGCAAAATACCGGTAAACATATTCTTGAATTTTCAATTATTTAAAAATTCAGGAGAATTTGGCACTGAATATTCACGTTTTCATTGAAAATTCAAATGAATCGAAGACATCTCGTCTCTATGCTTCTAAAAATTCTGGCATTTGACTGAATTTTCAGTGAAATCTCAAATTTTATAATTTACTTACCCTTAAACCCTCAATAAGAAAAACCATCATTCCACTCTATTTCTATTGAAATTTCTATGAAATCCCCTTCTTGGGGATGCTCTCTTGAGCATCGGAGGAGAAAAACCATTTAATCATAGATCGGTATCAATCATTACTTTTAGTAATATTATGAGAACTTTCACCTTATAGTAATTTAAATTCATTCATCGTAATTGAAATTTGAAAAATAATATAATAATTGGTAAGTCAACTTCTCAATTATTGGTTCATAAAGTAATTCGAATTTGAATATTTCAATTCCCGATCGACAAAATAATTCGGAACTTGAAAATGTAAATTGCTGATTATTTCCAAAAATCAAAAACCTGCTGACTAATATCACCAATTGATTCATTCCAAATTCACCTATACCTAAAAATTTCTCTGATGCCTTTGTCATTTAATTACCAATGCCACCTCTCAGCAGTACCACCTTTAACCCCTCCCGCTCCCCAGATTCATGCGGCGGCATGACGTCAGTATTCCGCATCCAAGTAGACGAGTGCGACCGGCTCTGGGTGCTGGACTCCGGCACAGTGAACCTGACCGCGGACCCGCGGCAGATCTGTCCGCCCGCGATCTTCATCTTCGACCTGCGCACAGACCGCCTCCTCCGCCGGTACCAGATCCCGGAGGACCAGGTGAAGCAGGACTCCCTCTGGTCGAACATAGTCGTGGACGTCAGAGACGGCGACTGCACCTCGGCGAAAGTCTACCTCTCGGACGTGTGGCGCTTCGCAATGATAGTCTACGACTTCTCGAACGACACGTCCTTCCGGATCCAGCACCACTTTTTCCTGCCGGATCCGCTCTCAGCGCGCTACGAGCTCCACGGAATCCAGTTCCAGTGGATGGATGGCATTCTGGGGCTGGCCCTGAGCCCCCTGGACATCAACAACGACCGGACCCTCTTCTTCCACCCGATGTCGAGTTTCCGAGAGTTCGCAGTCGCAACCTCAGTCCTAAACGACAAAGACACGGCCGAGACGAGTCCCGAGAGCTTCATGCCAGTGGGAAAACCGCGCGCGAAGGACTACGGCCACTCCTCGGGGTCAGCCATCGACAAACACGGGGTAATGTTCATCAACATGGTGACCAGGGACTCGGTCTGGTGCTGGGACACCAGGAAAGAGTACATCCCGCAGAATCTGGGAGTCATCGGCGTCAGCAATGAGTCACTCGTGTTCCCGAACGATCTCAGGGTCGATCACGAGGATCGACAGAGCTTCTGGACCATCTCCAACAGACTCCCCATGTACCTCTATGGGCCCTGGAATCCTCACGACATCAACTTCAGGGTTTATCGGGCGTACGTTGACGAGGCTGTCAGGAACACCGTCTGCGACCCTGACTACATCGTTCCGGAGTCGGAGAACGGGTACGATGAAACGTGCTGATATCGACGGCTTTTTCGGTATTTTATTCTTGTAAACGTGTACATGCAGTTTTTTACAGTGGTTTTGTATTGATTTAGGATAGGCTTTGTTGTTGATGTAATTCTTGAATTGATTGGTAATAATTAGAAATAGGTTTTTATCTTTGTTTTAATAAATGAGTAAATTATGTAAATCAGTTTTTTGGGGACGACGCGTTCCTTCTTGGGGCGGATTTCAGGTATGTACGCAGGGAGAAATGATTCGAGTGAAACTTCTAGGGAAATTTTTACTGAAATAAAAAACCCGAGTTCTTCAGGATGTTTAGCCATTTTCAGCAAATCTTATTTCTTCATGTTCAAGGAAAATTCTATAATTTTTTTGGCTGATAGCAAAGCATATGAAACTAACTTCTTTGATGTTAAAAAAAAATTAATGGCAATAGTCTCGCCAGAAATAAATAAACAAGTTTTTCGTTATACACGGACTCTTATGGGATTTGTGTCGAAATTTATAATTTATCTACTACTGCCCGGTAATATGTTTATAGTGTCGTATGGCTTTGGCAACGCGCGCTCGTAGACGGCGCAGCGCTTACCACGCGACCAATAACGTTCGGCGAAGACGAGCGACTACAGGAGAGTTAATGTCCCAAATTGCGAATGCCTCCAATCTCATAAATTATAAACGTTTCCTCTCTTAAAAACCTAGAGTTCTCGACTTCAGTATCTAAAGCTTCTTCATTCCAGTACTTTTTTTCTCCGAGAATATCAAATTCGTGAGATACTCGTCGCTGGAGAAAATTCATTAGGGATAAGTACAAGTTGAAGGATTGAAGGCACTAGTGATTTGACCCAGAATTTTTTATTTACGTTTCAGGTACATATGATTGAGCTGAATCATGCCTTTCATCATTCCGTTGAAGTTTATGGTCTACATTAAGTTAATTGCTTGAGCAGGAATTATCTTGAGATTGGGTGATTTAGTTTATTTCACATTCCTCCAATAATTTCTTCATGATTTACATCCGGTGTTTTTCGATAATTACACTTGGGTTTAATAATCCTGGCTGTTTTCATTATCTCGAAGAACGCGCTGGATATTTCTTCAGATGAAGAATGAATGTCTGATGTTGGGGTCCATTCATTGATAGTGGAACCAAAGACAAACTGTGTTAATGAGCTCAATACAGCGATGTAGTATTAATGGGTCTACGATATACTAACCCATTAATAAAAATGAATAGTGGATGGTGATCATTTTTAACTGACGAAACTTCTTTCGTCGACCCTGCGTTGTTAAATTCATGACGATTAAAGAGTAATAAATTATCTCCACATTTCAACGAATAAACGAGCGAATTATATAAACAGTTTTTTCAATTCTCACGAGGAACATGTGACTGACCTAGATCAGTGTCTTTCGTCATTTCGTTTAAATTTATGTTCGCCTATCGCTCAACTGTATGAGCAGAAAATTATTAAATCTTTCCAACTACGTGATGTATTTGACATTCCCCCAATAATTTTCTCCATAATCCACATCGGCTGTACTCCGGCAGTTACAGTCGTGTTTAATAGCCCTCACTCTGGCTGTTTTAATAATCTCAAAGAAGACATTGGGTATTTCTTCAGATGAAGAATAAATGTCTGACGTTGGATTCCACTCGCCGAATCCACTCCTGTCACTGAAACCAAAGGCAAACAGAAGTAATTCCGTGGTGTTTCTCGTGTTATCTGAGGCAAGATTAGCTACCAACGGCTCATCATCATGTCCATCGGTAATTTGTCCGGAATTCAGTTCGCCTCGATAGGAGAGATCAATTGGGAAAGCCCCCAGGGACCAATCGAGACTGGCAAT
The DNA here is from genome assembly GCF_001412515.2 of Diachasma alloeum. Taxonomy (NCBI): domain Eukaryota; kingdom Metazoa; phylum Arthropoda; class Insecta; order Hymenoptera; family Braconidae; genus Diachasma; species Diachasma alloeum. The sequence continues at coordinate 760,241 of NW_021680482.1, forward strand.
GACCTTTTTAATGCTCAAGCTCGTAACTTCGTACTTTCTTTCCCTTTGGACCTCCCTTTCGCACTCTTCCTCCTTCTTCGATAATTCATTCGAGCCCCTCCGTGATTTCTCAAGATCTCCCTTCAATTTCTGACGATTCAGTCGATCCTCCCATAGCGTTTTCTTATTATACGCCTTCAAAGCCTCAATCTCCACCCTCTCAAGTCTCTTCACGTTCGTGTTCAACCCCTGACTCGACGTCTTTCTATTATTCACAGTTCCTGTGATTATCATTCCATCTAGAATCCAACTTCGGCTCAATCCAAAGTCATTCATGGATAATTTTGAGGATCGGGAGTCGTAGGATTGATTGTAATACTGGAGAGTCGACTCGAAGGACGATCCGATGATCTCAAGTCGCCTTCGCCACTGGATCGAGTCCATTTTAGTCGATGGCTTCGACGTTTTGGGGACTTCGTCAGGTACAGTCTTGATTATGGTGGTAGCGGACTCTTCATCGTTCACTTCTTCGTTAGATGACCATCTGGAAGACTCGCCATCGTTGTATTGATTCAGGAGATTTGTGTAGTCACTCAATTTATATCTGTCATTCATCTTTTTTAAAAACCAGTCTTGAGGGAGAAAAGACGATTCCGGGGGATCGATTGTCTCTGTGCGTTGATCTGTAAAGACCGTTTCCTCCGATGTCTTGTTATTTAAATCGAGAAATTCCTGATCATCGCGGAGGGAACAACCGCAGGGTGATGATGTTGAAGCTTCACTGATTGCCCCCTGAAGTTTTCTTGCATGAGACTGCGCATTTTCGGTAATGAGGGAGTCGATTTCTCTTCGGTCGATCGAGGCGAAGGATAAGGATTTTGTCAGTCTGAGGTTTCCGGGGGGGTCAGAGAGTGGGTGGCGGTAATTTGCGAGAGATGTGACTCTCATCGGAGGGCCCGAGCCTGAATTAAAGAGCTCTTGCGGATAATTGGGATTTGTGGCCTGCATTGGGAGCCCTATTATGACGTTCGGGTGCTTGTAGACTATTGAAGACTTTTGATAGAATATTGAGGTATTGAGTCTAGCTAGCTTTCGATGATTTAGCGACTTTAATTCGGTGTAGAAGGAGTTTATCGTCAGCCAGTTGTATACTGCAGGCGCTGAAATTGAGTCGTTTCAATTTTTTTCCTGAGGATTTCTTTAGGTCAATTGGGAACTTGCATTAAGCTCAATTTTTTAATTAATGAATGAATTATGCATTATTTGTTATGGATAAATATACGTATGGAAAAATTCAAAAGAAATACCCAACGCTTTCGCTACGAATTCTATTGAATGTCTATGGGGATTAAATCAAAAATTCTATCAATTTTTCATCGATTCTACTTGGTTTTTTAATATTAGATATAAAAAAGTTCATGATCTCAATTTTTATGACTTATTTTCTTTAGGGTTTTTCTATAGAATTTTTTGGGCAGAGTTTCGCAAGTTTTTTTCACTGTATTTTTTATTGCAAAATCCAAGAAAAATAAATTATAAAGTTCATACCCAACGATTACGATAACAATTACGAATTCGTTTTTTGAAATTCGACTCCTACACAGCTAATTTCGCTTTCTGAATTCTCGATTCGTTTTCGGCCGATTCTGTTGAAGTGTTCAATATAAAATATCCAATCGAAAAAGTCAATAGTATTCCATGTTTCTATACAACTCATTTTATTGAGATATTTTCTGTAGAATTTTCTCGGCTCAATTTTTCCAGGTTTTTTTATTTTCTTGATGAGAAGAAACGAAAAATAGAATGAAAAAAACTTGCAAAATTTGAGCCGAAGGAATTCTACAGAAAATATTCGAAGAGAATAAGTCATACAGAAAGATCGACTTCTGTTGACTTTTTCTATTGAACATTTCAATAGAATCAGCCAAAAACTAATAGAAATTTCAATAGAAATCCGATAGAATTTTCTAACGAATTCGCTAGGTTTTTCCATTCCATTTTTTCGGGCGGGCAATTCTTAGGATCGTGTACAGTATTTTTTTTCGAAGATTAAACCCGAAACAAGCGGCAATATTCCTATAATCGCGCCATGTGGAAAGAGTAAAAAACTTGATTAATATCACTTCAGGCTATCGACAAATCGTCCAGAAAAATTGTATAATTCCGCAGAGAAATCGGCAAAAACCAAACATATTCTCCAACAGAATTCCAACGACAATTGGATTTTCTATTGCATTGTCGCGTGCATTAAGAAAAAATTCCTCATTCTCAGGACCAATTTTTTCATCATTTTGGAACGTCAAATATTTCATGACTCGTCGCCTCGAGATTAGAATAAGAAGTCATGCAAGTTCCTAATTGAGTAACATTTTAATTTCCCTCTGATCTTACCAAGCGTCACCAATTTGTGAATAAAAAATTCGCACAGTAAGTAAATGGACAGATGATTCTGCAGGTACAAAAGCACAACGACCACGAGGACAATGACCTCCAGGATAAAGTTTTTAACAGCACTCATCGCCAACCAGGGAACCAACAATCGTCCCCGGCATAAGGTTAAAATTGGATAAAAGTTTGCGATGTACGTCGCTGTGTACAGGTGCGCTATTATCATCCGTGTCATCACGACCCACTTCAGGACTAGTAATTAAGTGTAATCAGTGGGCACAATGTGTTTCATTATCATTTTCTCGTTATTATTGTTTCGTGTCACGGGACCTGAAAAACCCTATTTTCAAATGGCGTCAATGGCATCAAATTGGCGTTTTGCAGGTCCCTCGACACGAAAATTAATATACACACCTCGCCATGGAAAGCATATCCCCCTCCCCCACGTGCAAGATTGCCTTCCGAGCCGAAGGCGAGGATGGCAAGCACGTGGGGGAGGATGATCTGTTTTCCAAGGCTCGGGTATGTAATGTACTATTTCCTGTGGCTCACCGGTTTTCACACACTCCTCATAGTTGGGATTGGAGTTGTTATGGGACAGTGGCAATTTCGATATTTCGTCGACTTGATACTGCCAATTGACGTTCAGCCAATCTCGCACGCTATTTATCTGATGAATTTCAGGAATTTCAGCGATTGATTTTATGAGTAAATGAACTGGATGTTTTTCCACGCATGAACAAATTCAATAGAAAACCTAGCGAATTCGCTAGAAAATTCTATTGGAATTCTATAGGATTTCCATTGGAATTCTAGTAGAAACAATCTGAAGAGGAAAGTTCCAACGGAAATTCTAAATCTATTGACTTTTTCTTATAGAATATCGAATAGAATTAACGCAAAAAACAAATAGAATTTTTCAATAGAATTCTAATAGAAATTCTGTAGAAACCCCATAGAATTCTTATAGAATTTCAATAGAATTTTCTAGCGAATTCGTTACGTCTTCTATTGAATTTTTTCTTACGTGTCCATACGTATGGGAAAAATTCGTCAGAAAAACCTTCTGTTTTTTAAGGGGATACGTCGGTGAAATTTAAGTCTTGAAAATTTCAAATTTTACTCTACTCTAGTGACGCGAAAAATTTATGAAATTCAAAATTCATTTATTCATGATCTGCTGCGATTGAAGAAAAACGGATGCTTGCTCAACTTACTCTTTGGTGTAACGAATATTTAAAAAAAGCTAAAATCGTATGGAAACTACAGCGCAAGGAGCATTTGGAAGGAAAAACAGGAAAAATGTAGTTTCTCGTGGTTATACGGGGCACAATCGATCGGGTCCGAAACTTAAGGCCCCAAGGCCCAGTAAGGGCTTTTAAATTTCACCTACATATCCCCTTAGAGAAATTCTACGTAAGTTCTGTTAATAGTAATTTTTTCAAAAGATATTTTTTGATAGAAAAAAGGAAATAGGGCCGGTCGCACCAAACCCAGTTAAGAAAAGCCTTAGTTAAGTATCGGAATATATACAAATAATCTACAGCTGAATTTTGATCGAAAGTTCATTGCAGGTATTTCACCGAAAGACGTGCTGCATCGATGTATCATCACTATTTGCCAATAATACCACTAAATATGAAGTATTTAGTTGATATTCACGACCGAATGGTAGAATAAAAGCACTCTACGACGAATTCCTAAAATTGTCTAACTGTGAAATACACTTACTCTAGACATGAATTTATTCTGACAATTTATTTGGCTAACAGGGCCTGGTGCAGCCGGCCATCATCAAAATAAATTGTTCTTATATTTTTTCATCAGCTGAATTGCAGTATTTTTTCAAAAATGAAAAAAAAATTCTTCTGAAAATGGATTAACATCTTCAATTTTAGAGGAATGGAACGAATGAAATGATTAATTAACTCACTACTCCTAATAAATTCATGATCGCAAGTTCCCCCTGCTGCGACAGTATTCCTGATAAATGACAATAGAACTTCAATACCAAAGATGCAAACACCAGAAATATCTTCGTCCTCGGTATTTTAAATTCTCCCACTCCGTCTTCCATAAAAGAGTAAAAGATAAACTTGTGCAATTTGAAGATTGAGAATTTTGAATTTTCTGATGTGTCAAAAGGGATCAAAGTTCGGCCATTTTGGACTATCTTCAATTGTTTGCGATTCTCTCGTGGACTTGAGGGCGGGGAGAAATGATGAAGCATGAATTGTACAAGTTTTAAACAACATTAATTCTTATAAACATTTTTTACAGACACCTTGAGCTTCAAGTAGGAAGCAACAAATAATCGCAATATTTTATTCAAGTTCTCAGTTGTGGGAATGCTGATGGCGTTTCTGTTGTCTTTGGACGTGTGCCAAATTCGGGGGAAGGGGCTTGGAATTAAGTGGAGAATGGGCACGTCTGAAATTCAAAAAATATTAAATTAATTAATAACTAACCATTCAGATTGTTTTTTGGGGATTTTTAAATTTTTTTCAAATCAGATATTTTTATTTCCAGCATCAAAAAATTTACTTCCACATGTCCGTTTACTGGACATCAAAATAAAAGACCTATTGTTGAGTTTCGAATTGATTTTCCAAAAATGGAGAAATCTCTTTTATTTAGACCTGAAGAGGTGAACACAAATTTTTTAATTCTTCAATTTTTTAAAGTATAATCATTTCAATGGTAAAATGTTGAGAATCGTGGCACTTATTAATTTATTCAATGTTGCAAGGAGGATAATAAGTAGGTCAGAGGGGAAATGTGTGAAATCCCGAGGGTCACGACGGTCAAACTTTGCGGAGATAAAATCTCTCATTTGACATAGCAATGACGTTCGTTAGTGCTTCTTTCCTTTAATTGCAGTTAATTTGCAAAATGCAGTAAATTATTAATTTGTAAATTAATAATTTTCCTCCCAATTCGTTTTATTTTCCAATATTATTATAAAAATCTTAATTTTTCGTTAAATGATTCAATCTTTAAATTTAATGATAATTTACACATTTAATCATAATTTTCATCGACTCGGGGGCTATGTAAAACAGACTGGCAATTGGAAAACATTTGAGATAATCAAAATTTAAAAAAACAACCAAGGTTACATTCGAAAGATAATACACGCGGGCCTCAAGTGAAGAAATAATTATGGAATTTGCTTATCACAGATTGTAATGAATAAACTCACTTCTCCTCATAAATGGAACGTGATCGTCTTCAACACCGCCATCAATGGAATAAGGCTGAAAGTAGGTCTGTTCAGGCTTGCCATATGAATAATTATCGAACAGTCTCAATTTTGCTAGTTCTCTTTCTGCCGTGACCAACTGGCTGTACCAGTGCTCTGTATTGTCAAAATAGTTGTAGAATGTGGGATCAGAAGCTCCGAGTAAATCTAACAGCACCAGTAGATCCTGAAAAACAATTCCATATCATTTAACAAATCGAAATTGTCAACGGAATTGAGGAATTTTCATTCAGTCGTGAGGACTATTTTGCGAATAGTCTCAGATGAAATAGTAAAAAAATAAACTGACAATTCTGTCCAAATCTGTGATATCCGACTCGTATCCAATGGTGTTTCTGACCCCGTGCCATTTGGCGGCTAGATGTCGAGATCCGTAAATCGAGTCTTTGGGCCCCCAAGTCTTGAATGCTTCTTCTCCATCGAAAAATATTAACATCAAACTGAGACTTCCCTGAAAACGAAAGCCGAATGTAACAATGAAATTATAATTAAATAAGACATGAGAAATTTTTCATGAGTCACAGTATCTACGCTATGAAAGAATTGTAATTGCATGAAATTACTGTTGCTATTCTATACATTGAGAGAAAAATTTCCTAATGTGTAGTCTACATTCACTTGAGAGAAGTAAATTATTTTCGATGGCTTAAATCTCTTTTCATAATCTTCTCTAGCGAGAGGATAAAAAAACAATTTACCAATTTTAATTTTTTTTCTATGAGAATTCATGGACATAGGTGGACGTCCATGAAAAGGGGTTTTTGCATATGTCCATGAATTCTCATAGAAAAAAAACTTAACAAAATAAGGAATATATAGAAATCGTATATAATTTCTATTTAAAACCTCTATTTCCTTTTTTCTATCAAAAATATCTACTGAAAAACGTATGGCAAAGTGGTATAATTTTCGATAAAATTCTAATAGAACTCTACCAGAAATAAACCCCAATGGTTTCCTAAAGATCCCCAATAGAAGAGAATTCAATTTTCTATTAAACTTTTCATGCGGGAATTCAACGATCCAAAATAATCAATTACTTCCCAGCATTCCCAGTGGAATTGATCTTAATCCTCAAAAGTTTACTTGATGTAATTTGGAATATTTTCCTGTATCATGAACCGTAATTATGCTACATATTACAAAAAAGACGTCAGCTATGTTCTGATTGCCTCACGAGCCCTCAATCTTCCTCTTAAATCCTATAAATCTTCATTCTATTATAAGATTCTATTTACAGGATCGTTTTAATCCTATAAATTCATAATTCTTGGAAATTCTAATGCAAAGAATATAAAAATTAATTAGACCTCTAATACTTCTCAACAATTCACAGCATAATAAACGTTATGGATTAATAATTCCCCTAGATTTCACAAATGAAAAGAATTATTCATGCGCAACAAGGCCAACCTGTTTCAGTGGCTCCAGATGTTTCCTCATTACAGTAGCCAAGTTCATCATCTGGGCGCATGGGACAGCGCTGTCAGTCGCCCCCACAAAGTCACCTTCTCTCGTGTACTTCGAGTCATAGTGACACGCCAGAGCCAAGTACCTGCGTGCATTGGGATTCAATTTCGCTATGATATTTCTAAAGGCTAGTCTTCCAAAATTCGGAGTATCGTCTTCGAACGCGTCGATTTCTGTGGACCATCCCAGCTTGTCCATATAATCTTTTATGTACTGGGGGATTAACAAAATCGATCGCATCAATATGCCGCATGAATAATTGAATGAATTAATATTAAGGTGAATATCATATATAAATATGGTTGAATGATGATTTTTTATCTGGATGAGTAATTATGGTAATGCTTCTTTTGGAATTTTTCTACTTTTTTTCAAGTTTTTATTCATTTTGAGTTATTTGCTTTCTAAAGGCTAGTCTTCCAAAATTCGGAGTATCGTCTTCGAACGCGTCGATTTCTGTGGACCATCCCAGCTTGTCCATATAATTTTTTATGTACTGGGGGATTAACAAAATCGATCGCATCAATATGCCGCATGAATAATTGGATGAATTAATAATAAGATGAATATCAGATATAAATATGGTTGAATGATGATTTTTTATCTGGATGAGTAATTATGGTAATGCTTCTTTTGGAATTTTTCTACTTTTTTTTCAAGTTTTTATTCATTTTGAGTTATTTGCTTTCTAAAGGCTAGTCTTCCAAAATTCGGAGTATCGTCTTTGAACGCGTCGATTTCTGTGGACTATCACAGCTTGTCCATATAATCTTTTATGTACTGGGGGATTAACAAAATCGATCGCATCAATATGCCGCATGAATAATTGGATGAATTAATAATAAGATGAATATCATATATAAATATGGTTGAATGATGATTTTTCATCTGGATGAGTAATTACGGTAATGCTTCTTTTGAAATTTTTCTACTCTTTTTTCAAGTTTTTATTCATTTTGAGTTATTTGCTTTATGGGACATTTCATGACAATTCAGTCGTCTGGATTTTTTTGTCTTACGAATGCTTATTGGGCTGTTTAAGATCAAGTAATATACGAGCGGAGAATTTGCGTACATTTTAATCTTCTCAGCACCACTTGTTTGCCTCACACACGACAGTAACAGTAATTTTGAGAAATCTATTTTGTTCAGAAATAAGCAGTTGCAAATGAATTCTTTCTTCTTCATGTAGAGGGATTTGATAATACATTTTTCAATTTTTTTTCTTAAGAGCCGGATGGATCATCTTTCGAACGATAGTCTCGATTTTTTTTCATCGTCATAATTTAAAATATATCACAAATCCCATTGAATTTTACATCACGCAGGAGTCCCTAAAAATTATGATTCTACAATCAACAAAAGTAAAAAAAAACTGAACATTTCCAAAGAACATTTATAATGAAGATTAGGAAATAAGTCTGACACAGATGCAATTGTAAAAGGATAAATGGATAACTAACTATTATTTATTAATAACTATTATCTACAAATAAACTATTGTTTATTTCTCAACATTTTTTTTTAAACTCTATGAAAATGTTCAGTATTTCAACGTTCTTTTGATTGCACGATCGCAATTTTGAAGACTCCAGGGTTACGTAACACTGAGCAGCAATTGGAGAACATCTCAGAATATCAAAATTAAGAAAAAAACAATCAAGCCCACGTTCGAGAGATAACACACGCGGACCTTCAATTCGATTTTGTTTTCTTATCTGAAGAGGAAATTAGAATAAACACCTTCTTCGCACATTTTTTAAAATGGGATTCATTAAAAACCGTGATGACTGATTTCGCCATAAGGGTACCATAAGACTCTTCCGCGAATTCACGAATCAATCGATATTACCACAACCTTCTTGGTAATAATACACAATACATCATTGTTATAATAATAATGACACCGCTTCCTCAATCATATAAATGTATTCTCCCATAATAACTACTACTATAAAATGGAAGAATGCCCCGCCAAAGGTATTCTTAACCGAAACATGTTAAGTTGATTCGAGAATGTCGTATTCTCGGATAAAAAATATTTATTTTCCGATTAAGACTTTCCTCATTCCGAGTATCTTTCCGTGTAATTAATTCAATTATCCTTACGCCGAACTGTTAAACTCCAATCACTGAGGAACAAATGACTTAACTTTCTGTAATTATTTGATTAACTACATACATTTCCAACTCGTGCATGCGCTGGAGTTCCCACGACCCTAACAACACAGATATTGTCCAATATTTCATTCAAATTCGTAGTGTTCGACAGCTGTGACAGCCGCCTCACTTGAGCGGCATCGAGACTGTCTGCCGTATGCAACAACTGTGAACAAATGGCGGGAGATGCGTAAATAATGGAAAATAACGAGAGGAGTTATTGAAAAATAAACATTGCATGGCATCGATTCGTAATTTAGTTTTGCCTCACCTTTTCGTCGCGAAATGAGGATCTCGTGCTGTTTTGCGCAGCTGCAGACTGCAATAGTACTACAGTAACGAGAAAAAAATTTATGGAGACTCTCAACATGTCCCTTTTGACCAGTCAATGGTCGTACGCTAACTGAATCCACCCCCGGGAACTCCCGCAATAAATCCCACACTCTAGTGCGACGGGCGTGTGAGCATCGCTGTGCGCTGTGTCACTGCGACCCGACAACAATAACCCAGTGGCCGCCATTTTGGTACTTGTAGACGATGCGCAAGCGCGGTAATACTCATCGACGCGGAATGTTGACACCTGTGGCTCACCTTTCACCAACCGCGAGACCTATTTCTAAGGCTGGCGCCAAGGACCAGATGATTTTTTCCATTTTACTGAGCATAATTCATTCAAAAATCGACTTCTGACCTTTTGGAATACTAGGCAATCATCGCGCGACCACCTTCAAGTGAGCGATGTAACGCACAATAACATACTTGTAGTCATGGAAATCATTGATTGATCCATCAATCAATCATTTCCATTATCTCATAGAAAAGATTAGTTGTTAACGAATGGATTTGGTTGGAGATGAGGGTCTACTCGGTCTCACCAAATGTTCATTCGTTAATAGTTAATAAATGCATATTTGAGGAGGCTTGTTTGACTCGATTCTCACCTTTCAAGTGAACCTTTCGTTAATTATTACCGAATATTCACTTGGTCATATTGAACTCTACTATTCGTTAATAGCTAACGAATTTCGTTTGGAATAAATGAATCAGTCTATCAGTGTTCAATCGCAAGGCGAATAAAAAAGTTAACAATCGAAACAATCGTTCATTGTCAATCAACTTGGGTAGTATGGGCAGAAATTGTTGTCCTGGGGAGATTGAGGGGACGGAGGAGAGAAATCAATAGGACGAAGCGCTTTCGCTGGGGAAATTCTATGAGAGTCATATCGAAATTTTTATCCGGTTTCAGCGTTCTCTTTTGTTGACGTGGATACGTCTGTGGATTCAATATGGGGGTCATTTTGGGAAACGATCCTTATGTGCAGCACCATCTATTGGAATTCTAGAAAATTATAGATATTTCGAGGTAATTGGAGAGGTTTCTCGAAATTTCGAAAGAATTCAAGGAGTTTCTAGAAATTTCGAAGAAATTCAGGGAATTTCTAGAAAATTCGAGGGAATGCAAAGAGTTTATAGGAAATTCGAGACAGGAGGAAAGACCATGGACGTATTCCCGTACAAATACAGCTGTATCAAAGATACCGACGCCTGCAATTTTTCGATTCTTGTGGGTATTTTTTTTAGATTTTCTATAATGATATTTTTCAACGCTTGTGGAAAACCAATCTCATCTAAAATTGTAAATTGATTAATACTGAGAGAAAAACGACAAAGTTCTCAAACAAGTCTTACGTGTGTCGAGAAAATAGTTTTCTAAAAATGATCAAAAAATAATTTTTTGTGCCAAACATGCAGAGTGCGCCGGAATGAAACATTTTTGTCGCAAAAATAGATTTAGTAGTTCAAAAAACATTGCATTCTCTGTACACGCAAGAAATGTCATTTCTAGCACTAGTCCTTCGTTATTCGATACTCCCATACGTATTTTGCTCCCGAAAAATCTTCGTTTTATGCGAGACAAGGGATAGTAGTTTTTCGTTTCGGCTGTCTAATAATCACAGAGAACAAATGAACCCTTAAATGAAACAATAATAATGATATGATAGCAATCTTGTAAATTAGGGATAAAATATTTGTTGATAAATTTTCCTCCATATGAGATATTTTTATCCTGAAAAGGCACCGTCTGGTGTGAATTATCCGCCTCTTGAGCCAAATATTTCGTTGCTGTCGAGAGCAGAACAATTATTCATGTTTGACATTTTCAAATTCGAACGAAACAAATTCTTTTTTGGCAATTTTCAACTAGCGATCTTGTTGGCCCAAACAAGACTTGTTTAACAACGTGTTTGTTTTTCTCTCAGTGAATCTATCCAAGCGCGTAATAGCGCTCATGAATATTCATAAAATCCATCTCCCCCGAGTAGATTAGGAAAAGAGTCAGCCGGACTTATCACTCCCAATCACACTCCATCATTTTAAACCAAATATTTACCCATCTGTGAATACAACCAAACGAGATTAATTCATTTACAAAATTCACCGAATCAATTTTCATCATTTTATTCTCAAGATAACTCCTCTATACACATCATCGTCATCGTAGCCTCCATCTCCGAGTACAAAATAAATCCGCCAGAATGTTCACCGCATAATTCAAAAACGAGTACAAATCAATCATGAAACTATCCTAATGTTACAATAATTATTACCTAAATTGTGCAATGTTCAAAGTAATGAGTAAGTTGGAACTCTGGCACCCTAAGTACATTTCCTACGACAAATTTAAACGGTAAATAGTCAGAACAAAACATGATAACGGAATACATAACGCGTGAAAATTTTCTCGCCAACTAACACAATCAAACTACGTGTTTTTGAGCAATGAGAGTCTCATTAAGGATAACTAATTAGTCAATTGATAATTAATTGAGTAATCAATTAACCGCCAATAATTGAATCGACACACACGAAAAAATTTCATAGAAAAACCTAGCGAATTCGATGAAAAATTATACTTTTTTCCATTGAACTTCTGTTGAAAATTCTATTAGTTTGAAAATTATTAGGTTTCAAAATGTCAAATGGAAATTTTTATGGAAAGAATCAGGAGGATATCAGCTTTCTGTACTTTTTCTATTCAGACGTCTTCCATAGAAATTCCTCAACATGATTTTTTTAGTTTTTTCGTCCACAGCGTGAAAATATCTTTGAAAATTGGACCCGAGGAATTAATCAATTGATAATTTATTGAATAATCAATGTACTGCCAATTATTGAATCGACGCACACGAAAACATTTCATAGAAAAACCTAGCGAATTCGATAGAAAATTCTACTTTCTTCCATTGAACTTCTGTTGAAAATTCCATTAATTTTAAAATGTCAAATAAAAATTTTTATAGAAAAAATCAGGAGAATCTCATCTTTCCATACAACTTTTTTTATTGAGACATCTTCTATAAAAATTCCTTTCCATGATTTTTTTAGTTTTTTCGTCCATAGCGTGAAAATATCCTTGAAAATTTGACCCGAGGAATTTCCACAGAAGATATTTCAATAGAATAAAAAAATTAGTTCTATTGATTATTTCTATAGAATATTGTCTATTGAAAAAAAACGCGCAGCGGGATTTTTCAATAGACTCGGCCAAGAACTCATAGAAAATTCAAAAGAAATCCACCCGAATTTTCTATGAATTTTTCCGTACGTGAAAGATTTAATTAAAAATGCGGATAAATCGTCTCGAGACGCACCAGAGACACGAACCAAATCATCTCCGCTATTTATCCACTAGGAGCATTATAAATATATCAATAACACATCAAGAAACTCCACGCTCTTAAGAATACACATAGAAATATATAAAAAATTGCTGTTTATTCAACGCGCTGTTGTTGACCTCTCTCGACATTTAACTCTCTATTTTTCTAGTATTATTCATTCAGTTCGAGTCTCCCTCGTCGTTTACAAAAGTTATGCTTCTTTTCAATCTTTTCATCTAAACTAGTTGTCCTCTCGTGTTTACACTGGGACAACGTCATCACCGAGGTCATTTTAGGTTTGTTTTTCCCCTCGTTATTCGTATTGCAAAATTGTTCCTCATTGAGCTCAGCTTTTCACTTCAGTAATTATACGGCCCGTATTGCGAGCCGTGATAGTAAGGGCCTGGATATGCTGCAGGTGCGGGATATCCGGCGTAAGCGTACTGCTGCTTCTGTGGGTAAACTGAAATTTGAGAGAATTAATGCGATTAATATGCGTTTAGAATAATAATAAGTCGAATTTGGGTAAACAGAGAAAAAAATCATTTACTATTAAAAACATATTCATATTTTCCATTGAAAGCTTCTGGTTATTGAGATAATTCAATTTTTGACTTCCACACGTATGAAAAAATCGTATAGAAATTTTCTATACGGACTGCGTATAGAAATTCTATAGGATTTCCGTATATAATATTCGGATATTTACATATGCGTAATTGAACTACTTATTGGTGTAAGTTCAAGATTATCATTAAATTTTAGATGATAATTTTTTATCATCAGTGTAGAAATTGTTACGTATTGAACAGATATGGGCCCGTAGTCGAGGAGTTAACAGGGCGCAAAAAATTTACCCTTCAGATTTTATCATATTTCTTATTTCTCCATTTACCTCGGAAACAGGACGTTTTAGGAGAAAACGTCCAGTTGTCATTATTTAAGCACAAAATGTCAAAGAAATCGTTTTTTGACACAAAAAATTTCCAGCGGAAACTGTTTTTTGACATTTTTCGCTACAATTTCTATATCAAATTCTGTAGGATTGTTTTTCACCGCTGAGTGTGAAGATTGAATAAAAGATATTAGACACTTACTCATTAATCTCGATAAATAGTGAAAAGTTGGTAAGTCATAGGTGATTGGAAACATTATTATATGAAGCAAATATATCTCCAATTGTCCGCAACATCTCGATTTTTTCTTTCATAAATAAAAAATGCGTATTTGCACTGAGAATTTTAAAACTCAGTATTCTCCCCTTAGTTTCCCTCAAATAAACCTGTTCCACTCCATGAAAAATCCCCCCGTGGAACATATAGTTTTCCAACAGAGTTAATTTTTTCTCAGTGCAATATTTTCAATCCAATTCTCCATTCTATCATTTCATCGAGTGAAAAAAAAATCACGCAACAACCCAAGTGACTCATTCCGTTACGTTTCACCATTTAACAACTCCAAGATAATTATCCCTCTGCAGATTTATTTTTCATTTTACGTGACACAATTACAGCCGGAAACAGGAACATCCGAGGAAGAGAACATTTTTGATCCGTTCAATTACACTGAATTACATCGCATGAGTATAATTTACAGAAGATAGAGCACACGAGGATTACTACCCATTCATTTGGGCACGTGTGCCACTTTCCATTTGGTTCACACCGGCCTCAGCTACTCCCTGCGATCGCAATTGTGAATGTATCATTTTACATCGTGACATTGAATTACAACCGACAATTGAAAGAAAAAAATTCTGATGAATTCAATCAATCGTGCGCGAACGGAGACGATATAGAAAGTCTTCTCTCAGAGCCAGAGCGTAACAAAATTACGCTAATTCGGGGTAAACAGAGCGTAGGTGGCTCGGAATAGCGCCGTCAATAGTACGACGAATTGCAGAAAAATAAATCTTGAGGGAAAATTATTTAAATACCAACAGTTTGATGATTCCTTAACAATAACGCCTGATTAATGATTATTTTGTGGATGAATATTTACACTGAATCTTTTAGTTTTGTTAAACAAGCTTAATCTCCTTTTGTTTCAACGTACAACACCGGATGTGTGGACACTGAGACAATATATTTTGCTGGTCTCTCACAGCATTGCAATTGACCAGCAGTAATGGTAAAACGTTAATGATTTCGATGATGTAATGGTAAAACTCAGAATAATATTCAAAATTATCAGGCTGAATAAAAATACTAAATTAAAAATGTGCATTAAATTGAAATATCACTATGATCTATTATTGATTCCATAAATATTTTAAGTGATGGTCAAACTCAGGAGGGAAGCGGTTGAAGTTGACGAGTTGATTCCATTTCGAAGATCAATTTTCGGTGAATATACAAATTTGAAAAATTCAGCAGAAAATTCTACACATTTGATAGACAATTACGTATTTTTGCTTTGCGATTTTTTAATGGATCTCTTATATCAAAAAATTGATAAATTTTCATTTTCCAGAAGAGTTATTCAGTTGAAAATTTTCATATAAAAATTTTTAAAGATACATTTGTCAGGTTTTCCTCAGGGAAGGTTTACAGTGTAAAAAGTTGGAGAATTTTAGCGTAAAATTTTCTGCAGAAAGAATGTTTGGAGAATAAGTAAAAATTCTATTGGATTTCTATTGGTTCTTGGCCGATTCAAACACACGTACATGTTCAATAGAAAATATTCTACACAAAAAGTCGAAAGAATTCGATTTTCTATACAACTTATTCTATTGAGATATTTCCTGCAGAATTTGCTCGACTCAAATTTTCCAAGTTTTTTTCATTCTATTTTTTAATTCGAACCGAAGAAATTGTATAGAAAATCTCTCTGTATTCTAAAAATCCAAATTGACTTTTGGTGATAAAAATTTGGTCCTCGAAATTAAGACTCCACAATTAAGAGTCACGAGGGTCAAAATAAGAGTCAGAATAAGGATCGTGAGGTTCAAAATAAGGGTCAAGAGGGTCAGAATAAGTGTCCTGATGAAATCTAGCGAATCTAATGAAAAAAGCGATGTTTCTCAAAAACCGATCTCGAAACGGATTAAATTTCCATTGTCTTCTCACTTCCACGTGTAAACGTTAAGAAAACGTTTCAAAATAACTAAAATTTTTTCTAATTGCGATTATCAATTTTTAAAAACCGCAATTACTGTGTTTCCAAACTCTCTCCCGTCAAATTCAACAGCTTTCCCAGTGAATAAAATGAAAAAATAAAAATAATGATTAAAGTTAGTAGAAGCAATAGTGTTACGTATGTACCAGGCATGAGGTACTGCATGTTCATCGCCTCGTCGCGCATTCTCTCTCCCCTCAAGCAAATTGCCGCAGCGCTAAACAGTATTGCACTGACTAGCGACCAACCGACGCCGACCCAAGCAACCACGTACGACCAGTCGTACGAGATTATCGAGCTTTCCTTGAGGATCTAGATAGCCCCCGAATGGTCGGTATTTGTGATGCACCCCAAATAAAACACAAAACAAAATGATTTTTATTAGTTATTTTTTTGCTCGAATTATTTTTTCACCTGGCATTATGTATTGAACATTAGCGGCTTGCTCTCGAGCCCGTTCTTTTCTCAAGCACGATGCGGCTATGAGGAAGAGTGTCATTGTGGCTAGACACATGGCAACACCTAGCCAGGCTAGATAAAAGGACCAGTCGTACCACTGTGACACATGATTCTTCAACACCTGTGTAATTTCAATTTTAACGATGAAAAAATTGCATTCGTCGGAATCTCATTCTCGATGGAATTCATTCCAGCTCTGTTGAATTTTCATTATTGTCATTATTATTGTTATTGTTATTGTTATTTTCTGAAGAGATTCAGGTTTTCTCATTTGGTGTGCAAGAGTTCTATTGCCGGAAATATTCTGAATCTGATTCGCGAGAAAATTCTATTAGAAGTGTTTAGAAATTCAATGGGGACGCTATTAAAATTGTAAACATACACCATCTTTAGAGACATTTGTCATGTTTAGAGGGAATTCTCGTTAAAATTCTATCTGTTTTTTACGTAGATTCTATCAGATATTTGATAGGAAGAAATCAATAAATTTGGATTTTTCTGTTTGAATTTTTCTCTTTAGATTTAATCTACTAAAATTTCGGGGCACGAATTTTCCAAGTTTTTTCCACTATATTTTGTTTTGTTTTGCATTTCAGGATCCGAGTGGAAAAAATTGGAAAATTCATGCCGAAGTATTCTTGTAGTAATAAATCCGAGAGAATATTGATATAGAAAAATCGAAATCCACTGACGTTTTCCTATCCAATTTTTGCGGTATTTTCAATAGAAATCAGAATTGTTTAGCGAATTTGATAGATTTTTTCCCCAAATTTTTTTGTTGCATGATATAAAAAAAGAATTATAATTAAAATCGGAATTATCACAAAAAAATATTAGATATAAAAACCTGATAGATTTTCTCATTCTCAACAATTGAAATATAAAAGAAAAAATTGTATCAACGAATTTCTACTAAAAAAATCTCAGCTTTTCTTCTTTTCCTGTGAGATTACATATTCTTTCGACCTGCAAAACTTGTAAAAAATGTGTAATTTTCAACATTTTAGTGAAACGATTCAAAACATGACTAATTTTTCAATGGAAAAAAAAATTAACGAAAGAAGAAAATAATTAGCGCGAATTGAATATCAAGACAGGTGAATGAAAGTACTCGCTGAAATTGTACTCTCAAAATTAATTCCATCCCTGAAGAATTATAATTTTTTCCACAATATTGATCGAAATGAATCCCCCAAGACAAATGATCCACCAGATTAACATCTTCCATCTAATTAACGTTTTTGTTTCACTTTTTATTCATTCTCATTTACATTCTAGGAAAGTTGAATAATATTATCACGATGAAATCAGAGAAAATATTGAGAGCACAACTGAATGCACAGCGCAATGATCCGTGAGAAATCACAATATCCATCATGAGTATTTTTACCGCACAATGACGACCGAAATATTCATTCATCCGGTGGATCCTCTGGATTTTCTCAATTCAAATGGTCTTATTTTTATTCAACGTTTGCATATTTTCTCTGACACTTTCATCTCAGTGTTAAAATTACGGGTTACTGTGAGCGCTCGTTTTATGGGAGTACTTACATTGCTCCATTGTTGATAATACTCCTCACCGACAATCTTCTCTTTCTCATAGTACTCAACACCGTGCCAGAGTCCCATGCCACAGGCACTCAACAGACCTGTTGGGGGAATTATTTATTTTTTAAGAGCCCTGCACATATTCCAAACGAAGAAAACAAAGTCCAGTTATTTTCGTACCCATTCCACGTACGGAAAGAATTAAAGGAAAAGCCTAGCGCATTTATGAGACTTTACACTTTTACATAGGCTTTTTTTAATAGATTTTTTTATTCGTGAGTATGAACATTGGATGGATATTTTTTAATGCATATTTTTTCACGTGCATTACAGAAATTGATAAAAAAAAATTGTTACTAAAAAATGATAAATTTTCAATTCCAATACCCAATAGAAATTATTTATTTTCATTTTTAACGTGATTTGCCGCAAGGGGGTTGCGAATGGCCAGAATAACTTGTGTAGAAAAATTGAATCCTAGTAATTTTTTATATAGAATATTGTCCATTGAACATTTCTAAAAATCGCACAAGTAAGCTGCGGAATTTTCTAATAGGAATCTAATAAAATTTTCTAGCGGATTCGCTAAGTTCTCCTATGAATTTTTTTTTACGTGAATTTCCATAAATAATTAAAAATTGATAAGCTTCAGGCACTTGGAAACGTCTCTGTCGTCGTAATGCAGACGTTTCTTCAATTAATTGGGAACTTCCGACTTTTTCATCATTTTTGAAAGTAAAAAAAGACGTATGTAATACTTTCTATTCAATTCTAGTATTTCAAAATGTTATGCAATAATTCTACTGAAAGCTTCACCAGCTTTCCTGAGTATTTCCAATAAAAATTCACCATGGGGAATTTTTTTATGGAAAGAATCAAGTGATTCTGAACTTTCTCTATACAACTTATTCTGATAACACTGTTTCTGAATAACTTACTAGATTAAATTTTTTTGTTGGATTTTTCAAATGAGATGAGGAAAGAAAAAATTCAGCGAAACAAACGTAAAGGATTCATGCCGAGGAATTTATGTAGAAAATATCTTGAAAGAATAAGTTGTACAGAAGTATCAAAATATTTTAATTTATTTCTTTTTAATAGAATTGTGTAAGGAATGCACGTGGTTATTCTCGTCATTTTTCTTTTTTTTTTCATTGGGAGTCAATAATATAGTGAATTGCTGTCGGTTATGACTACAGTTAATATTATGATGATCAACTTTCGATTTTCAAATGAGAACGAATAGGTACGGAAATAATTGAAATCAGTTTTGTCAGGGTTGAGGGGACTTAGCTTACAGGCGAAGAGCATGAGGATTGCTGTCGCTGTGATATTTCCGGGAGATCTCCGCCAGCAGCCCACGATACCCGTCCAGAAGGCTGAGAATATTGCCAGGAATGCCACCATGAACAGGGCAATCATCGATCTTCCCATGTCTGAGGATCGAAAATAGGGTGGATGAGAGTGTGGATCGGCGTGATAATTCTCCAAATGAATTTTATTTTCAGAATAATAGGTTTATAGTTCATTAAGACGTTGTACTGACCGAAGAACGAACAGATATTGTTTGTATTGAACAAACAATTTCGGAAACGAAATTGTTTTGAATTTGAAAATCTCAAACATGATACAAAATGTTTCTCATAAAAAGAACTTTATTAAAACGTATTTTGCACCAAAATACATATGGCAGTATTGAATAATAAATGAGTAGTGTCATAAAGGACGTTTGTTCCTTGCACAGAAAATAACAATTTTTTCGAACAACGAAATCTGTTTTTGCAACAACAGTTTTTCATCTCAGGACAGTCTTCAAATGGTCGGCACAATATTTTCGTTTTTGGTCATTTTTAAGTTGCGATTTTTTTTGCGCAAACGAGACTTGTTTGAGAAAATATTTTTTTCTATCAGTGTACTGTGAAAATATTCTCATGGGGATATTTCTTGTTATTATTAAAAAAAATTTCAATCCACCACGAATTCAAAGATAATTATAAAAAACTGAAATTACGTTTTTTTTCATTGAAATTTCTCATCTCGTTAATATAGTTTCCCAATCTCGATAATGAGCGGATTAAAGAGCAACTCTAAAATATTTTTGTCGGAAATTCCTTCAAATAAAAAATGGTCGCCATGGAAATTTTTCGACGCCCATATTTTCAAAGATATTCATCAAACAAAAAAGTTGAGGTTTTTTTCACTGGAACCTCTCATCTCGTTGATAGTTCATTGATCCCGGCAATGAGTGGACCATTGGAACGCGTTTTGATGAGTGGATGAGTAAACATTCTCTCAGCTACAAAAATGATCCTCATAAAAATTTTCATTTGATTATGATCAACTATTCTACATATTCATCTATTGTTCATACGTTTTTTGCCTAAAACTGATTGGATCTGCTTGATCAAAAACTAAAATTGAGTTTTTTTCACTGATGCTTCTTACTTCTGTTTGTAAGTTGAATTATCTCGATGATGAGTGGATTTAGGAAAATACTCATGAGTCATTTCGTGTGGGGAATTTTTTCAACTGCGAGAAATGTCTTCATAAAAAGTTTTCCCATCTCATTCACGCGAAAATATTCATCAATAGAACGAAAGTTTAATATTTTCTTTATTTAAACTTCTCATCTTCCACCAGAGCTCTGAAAATTCGTGAAATTTTGCAAATTCTCAGGAGAAGAGACACCAGAGCAGTTCCTGAATTTTCACAAAAATGTGCAGTTTAGATCTAGACCTAATTTAACAAAGATATTGACCACAATCAATTGATAATTACAACTCAAACACTATACTTTGATGTAATGTAATTCCAAGCTCGAATTAATTTTTTTGGTGGCTGAAACGACCAAAAAATAACAAAATTTGGAAGCTTCAAAATAAAATAAAAAATTTATCTCTTCACAGTGGGGTAATGATCTCAGTAATGAATGAGTCATTAAGAAAAACTCATGGACCTTTCTGCAGGAAATTTCCTCAGCTACTAGAAAGCTCTTAGGAGATTTCCTCCTAAAACCACTCCCAACCGGGATAATCACAAAATAAGCAAAAATGCGTAATTTAGATCGAAAACTAGTTTAGCAAAGGTATTGACCGCAATGAATTGATAATTACAACTCATATACTATACTTCAATGTAATTCCAAGCTGGAATTAATTTTTTTGGTGGCTGAAACGACCAAAAAATAATACACTTCGCAAACTTTAAAATAAAAAAAGCTTTTTATCTCATTACAGTGGGTTAATGATCTCGGTAATTAACGACTCATTAAGAAAAACTCCTGGACCTTCCGGCAGGAAATTTCCTCAGTTATTAAAAAGTTCTTGTGACATTTCCTCGTAAAACCGCTCACCACCAAGATAATAACGAAATGAGCAAAAATATGCAATTTAGATCTGGACCTAGTTTAACAAAGATGTTGATCGCAATCAGTTGATAATTACAACTCGAATACTATACTTCAAGGTAATTCCAAATTGGAATTAATTTTTTGATCGAAACGGCTAGAAAAATAATAAAATTCGGAAGCTTTGAAATTAAAAAAAACCTCTCCTCCGCTTACAATGGGTTAATGATCTCGGTAATTAATGACTCATTAAGAAAAACTCCTGGACCTTTCTGCAGGAAATTTCTCCAGCTATTAAAATAGTATATTTCACCATCAGGCCGAAAAAAACTTGTTTGGCGAATATAGTTGCAATCAGATGCTCTAGTAGAGTTTTATTTCGTCCGTGTGACGAACAATATTTCCTGTCATAACACGCATGAAAAAATTCAATAGAAAATCTAGCGAATTCGCTAGACAATTCTATTCGAACTCTATTGAAAAATTCTATTTGTTTTTGCGCTGATTCTATTACACATTCGATAAGAAAAAGTTAATAGACTTCGAACTTCTGTTTGGAATTTTCCCTTGGGATTTTTTCTATAAGAATCCTTCGGCATCAATTTTCCAAGTTTTTTCCACTGGGATTCTGTAATGCGAAATAGAACAAAATCCAGCGGAAAAAAATAAAAAATTTGTGCCCAATAATTCTAATAGAAAAAATCTCAAGAGAAAAATTCCAACAGAAATTTGAAATCTATTGACTTTTTCTTATCGAACATCCAATAGAATCAGCACAAAACACAAATAGAATTTTTCAATAGAATTCCAATAGAAATCCCATAGAAATCCAATAGAATTTTCTAGCGAATTCGCGAGGTTTTCTGTAAAATTTTTTCATGCGTGAACGACTGGAGGCGTAGCGTCAGTGAAGCGCTGTCTTCCATCCGGAATGACAAAAATCTCTTACATTTCCTCCGAAAACCGCTCACCACCGAGATAATAACGAAATAAACAAAAATTCCATTGAGGCACTTACGCAGTCTCGTCATAGCGTCCTCCGAGAATCCCCTGGTCTCATTGTCCTCATCAGGAATGAAATAATCAATGTTCATGCAGTGGGTTTCAACAGGGCTGAGATAAGTTTGCACTGTAACAATAACAAAACAGAGAAAACAATGAGAAATAAGTAATAACCGGTAAGAATGAGCAGTGGGAGTTGAAGAAGGCGATGATCAAACTGGAGGTAGGCGTTCGGCTGGGAAATACTGTCTTGCATAATGTAAATAGAATAGCAAAGAGCTTGTAGAAATAGCAGCTCAACATTTAATGACAGAGCTGGGGCCATCACGTATCGCGTATCACGGGTGAGTAGTCAGTTCTCGCCGGAAACCACGTGCCGGATGTCTTCGGAGGTATGCCAAATCCTGATAAGGCACTCTCGGTCACTAAACGGTAAACGCCTGGCTAAAATGACAACTTATGGCTTGAGCGCATTTAATTTACGGGATAAACCGTGTCAATAATAATTATGAGAGGATGGAAGCAATATTTTCTTTATAATATTTTATCGCCGAACCTGTTCTGCCGAGGAAATTCCGGGACTGTTATGTCATTTTCCGATGAAGAAGAAATGTCAAGAGATCGTTTAATGTATGCACTCAACGATTTTTTCGTATTTCTTTATTAGTGATGGGATGTTCAAGGATGTTGAAGGACTTTGAGATTTTTTATTTCTTTGCAATTCTGTTTGACATTTGTAGTTGAACGTTGTTGCAGAGCCACCGGTTAAGCCGCATCTAGCAATTCGATTATTAGTTGAATTTTGAAGGTCTAAATCAGGGATTGTGATGCCGCGAGAGAATTCACGAGACAATACTTTGGAGGAATTGTCTCGGTCTCAGTGAACGCGGACATTTTTGGTCTCGTCTGAGTCTCGAAATTTGATTAATAAATTTGTAAAATGCAAGAATTACTTGAATTAATTTTCAATAACAGCATTTTTTAATTAATCTTTCTATAAAACTAGAATTCTTCAAGTTGTTACTATTTTTTTGAAAATTTTCCAACGGTTTTAAATATCGAGAAGTTCATACCTCATGTAATTTGAATAATAAAATCGAGTTTAAAATTTTTATTCTATTAAAAAATTGGTGTCACCTTTTTTATCAGCAATCTATTTCGCCAGGGATAACCTTAAGCCTAGGAACAAGGACAATCTTTGCATAAGATCCTAGATTATACAAATCTTTGTTTTATATTTCTTTTTAAAAAGATATTTTCTGAATATATTTTTTTATACATATATATTATATATATATTATTATGACAGAAATAGACAATTGAGAAAATATGTTCTTTTAAAGAGATAAAAAATGATTTGTACAATCCAGGATCTTCAGCAAAGATTAACTAATGAATGGATTCTGTTCTGGATACTTTATGGAACAATTTAACTATCTTGTGCCATGAAGCAATCATTTAGTCTGAAATAATATAATTCTAGCTTTAAAAAGTCATGGTGGAAACGTGACATCAAATTATATGTTCCTTTGATTGTTTATTGTTAGTTTTATCATTTTCAAAAAAAAATCAATAGCGAAGTGGTAAACAAAGATAAGTCGACTTATCTTCCAGTTGAGTTTTTGAGGAATATTTCCGAATCTAAAGGAGATAGCGAAATTTTTATAACTACATTTGTTGTAGTACTCAATCGGCTCCACAAAAAAGGTTGTAACGAAAATTTTGCCATCTCCCTTAGATTCCGAGATATTGATTGAAACCTGGTCAATAGTCAAAATTGACTTATCTCCTTTTACCACTTCGCTACTGAAATGAAAGGATAAAAAATGCAATGAACCAGTAGCTTAAGTACGCGCGCGTTCCTTTCCTAGTTTAAATAATTTCAACAATCAAAAAATTGTCCCAGCACTCACATATCCTCAATGTTGACTTAAAAGGAAAGCCATTTCACAATGTTCTTCCCATCAGTATTGTTACTCCACGTGAAGTACGTTCGTTCCAACCCACGATGATAGATTTGACAATTGGAAAGAAAAAAAAGAGGTGTTTTGAGCTGCACTGGGCATACAGGACCGCTACCCAGCAATTAAGTAATTTACATTCGTGCTAACGGTGTGGATCCGGCTTGGCGCGCATACGAAGCGAGAGAAACATTAACGGAATGCGTTATCTCGCATTTCTCCGCGATACAAATGCGATGCGACAGTGACAGGGAAATTGCGTGAAGTAAGATGAGAGGGGCGAAGTGACATTTGATAATTACCAGTTGGTGGACGCTCCTTGGGGTAACATATCCTGAAGAGGCCTTGGGTCCGCGTGTAGTAGAAGAACTTCATGTTCATCTGCTCCACCACGTGACTCTGGTCAGGATTTTTCGAGGCATATTGCTGAAATTAAATTATGAAGATTATTTTCGTGGATGATATTGGTTTTTACATTTTTTCTTTCGGCAATTTCACAAGAGATTGTATCTGAGCTAACCGAAACGTTCTCTGAATTTTTTTCTCGGAATAATTAATTGTTTTGTTCTTATTGATAAAGACAAACGTGAGAATTTTAGTTTTGAGGCTTTCACGGCCATGATTGCTGATATCATTGGCTTCCGAATGGAGTGGAAACGATTTACTTCAGGGAAATTCACCAGCTTAATAGAAGGAAATTTAATATCTTTCACAAAAATTAACTTTTTGTCGCGATTATCAGAAATATCCCTAGAAGAATTCGAACTTTTGGCAGGAAAAAATAGAATCTAGTGTACGACAATCATTCGATCTGAGAGAACTTCATAGGCTTATACCATCGTAAGAATACATTGGTAAGGGAGGAATGTTTTTTTTCCCCAAAAAAACGTTCGGAAACTTTTTTGTTGCCAACAAAATTNATAACTACATTTGTTGTAGTACTCAATCGGCTCCACAAAAAAGGTTGTAACGAAAATTTTGCCATCTCCCTTAGATTCCGAGATATTGATTGAAACCTGGTCAATAGTCAAAATTGACTTATCTCCTTTTACCACTTCGCTACTGAAATGAAAGGATAAAAAATGCAATGAACCAGTAGCTTAAGTACGCGCGCGTTCCTTTCCTAGTTTAAATAATTTCAACAATCAAAAAATTGTCCCAGCACTCACATATCCTCAATGTTGACTTAAAAGGAAAGCCATTTCACAATGTTCTTCCCATCAGTATTGTTACTCCACGTGAAGTACGTTCGTTCCAACCCACGATGATAGATTTGACAATTGGAAAGAAAAAAAAGAGGTGTTTTGAGCTGCACTGGGCATACAGGACCGCTACCCAGCAATTAAGTAATTTACATTCGTGCTAACGGTGTGGATCCGGCTTGGCGCGCATACGAAGCGAGAGAAACATTAACGGAATGCGTTATCTCGCATTTCTCCGCGATACAAATGCGATGCGACAGTGACAGGGAAATTGCGTGAAGTAAGATGAGAGGGGCGAAGTGACATTTGATAATTACCAGTTGGTGGACGCTCCTTGGGGTAACATATCCTGAAGAGGCCTTGGGTCCGCGTGTAGTAGAAGAACTTCATGTTCATCTGCTCCACCACGTGACTCTGGTCAGGATTTTTCGAGGCATATTGCTGAAATTAAATTATGAAGATTATTTTCGTGGATGATATTGGTTTTTACATTTTTTCTTTCGGCAATTTCACAAGAGATTGTATCTGAGCTAACCGAAACGTTCTCTGAATTTTTTTCTCGGAATAATTAATTGTTTTGTTCTTATTGATAAAGACAAACGTGAGAATTTTAGTTTTGAGGCTTTCACGGCCATGATTGCTGATATCATTGGCTTCCGAATGGAGTGGAAACGATTTACTTCAGGGAAATTCACCAGCTTAATAGAAGGAAATTTAATATCTTTCACAAAAATTAACTTTTTGTCGCGATTATCAGAAATATCCCTAGAAGAATTCGAACTTTTGGCAGGAAAAAATAGAATCTAGTGTACGACAATCATTCGATCTGAGAGAACTTCATAGGCTTATACCATCGTAAGAATACATTGGTAAGGGAGGAATGTTTTTTTTCCCCAAAAAAACGTTCGGAAACTTTTTTGTTGCCAACAAAATTTAAAAGGGAAAGTGTCTGTAAATCACTCTTTATCTCAATAACTAGCTATTCTGCAAAAGGTCGAAAGGCATCACTCCAGCATTAGCAGAAGAATCGTCAATTTGCGCTCTCAATCCCCTTCTAAGGCAACACAAATCTGTGCTCATTAATGATAGACACACCCTGCGCAAGACGTCTAATTATCATTCCGGAAATATTCCTCTCGCGAGCCTACTTAAGTTTCTCTCATCCTCTCACTGACACTTGCCGTTATTTTAGCCGTTTTTTTTCATTGAAATCCTTTTTAAGAAATTAGAAATATTCACTCAATGAAAAATTTACAGTTCTATATTATCAAATATTTAATTCATCATCAATCGGAAATGTGAACTATTAATGTTAGATTATTTTAAAATGTTGATGAGTATATTTAAAAATTTATCAATGTAAGTCACAAATCCTTTTAATATTGAAGAGATATAATATTAATGGCCATCCCTGCTTGCTTGAGATCTCTGTTATTTTTATCTCAGTCTACACTGTTGGAAAAAAATTGAAATTTCAGGTTTCACTGAAAATTCAGTAAACTTCCAGAATTTTAAGCAGCGTAAAGACGAGAATTCCTTAATTTACTTGAATTTCCAATCTAATATCGATATTCAGTATCAAATTGCATTGAATTTTCAGTGAAATCTGAAATTTCATGATTTTTCCTCCTAAATCTCATTCAGTGTCGCTGTCCTGAAAATTCAAGAATATATTTACCAGAGTTTTCTAGGTCTCGATTCATTGTCCGGGGAAAATGGAACGGAAATTTACAGTTGTTTGATTTTTCCACGAAATTCTGAATTTTAAATGACAAAATTTCCTGAAATTTCAGTGGAATTGGAACACGATAAAAATTTCCCGAATTTGGCACGGAAAATTCAGACAAAAATTTCCAACAGTGTAGTGTAATTCAACGTCACCATAAAAGGCACTTGAATATCCTTAAAAAAACTCCCCCCGCAGTCATCTCGCAATTGTCCTCGCGAGCAAATTGTCTGTCACCATTAGAAATAGGAATGTAACAAATCGACTGCCAGAATGTCCTTGACGAGGCTACGCAAATGCTTGCATCACCCATTAATGCCTAGACCCCGTCGTCACTCTCAGCATCGCGATAGCCTTGCCTTCACAATATACCTCGATTCATTAATTAGCGGAAACCCACACGCAGCAAAAATCCGAAAAATGGCAATGAGGAAATAAAGACGAAAAAATGCAGAGAGAGGTAAAAAAAAAGAGAGTTCCATCGAGTTAATACAGCGCATTTCAACTGCTTTCACATCGGCGTTTCGCCTCACAATACAACCATAAGATTTCTTTGACATAGAAAGGAAAACCCTTTCCAACGAGTCACTGCACATCCTTCCAGAATAACCGAGATAATTTCATCAATTAAAATTCCTGAATTACGTCCCCAGCTATTTAACATTCTACCTCTTCCCACTCTATTCGCCATCCTCATTAATATTTTTATTGTGCCATATTTCATCAATTAAAGGAGCTGCAAATTATGTCACTGTCCACCTATAGAAATTGTTCCATCAACAATTTTCTAACCAACATAGTTTCGTTAATTTATGACTGTCACGGTGAGTTTCACTCGTCCAGTTGAACAACTTTTTAAACTGGACAATCTGATTTTTCCCCCAGATTTTTCCGATGGAAATTAAAACTGCACCGGTGAGTTTTCAATAAAACTGGACTTTCATCGGGACTGATATTGTCGATGTGAATTGACTGGCGAATGTATGTGGGTAATAGAATCAGGGGACTTTTTGAATTTCAAAAGTTGTACGTGTGTTTGTGGCTGCTCAACCTGGTGAAATGGGCGCGGCGAGGAATGTTGATCGTCCAACATGCGTCCCGAGCGTTCCTCTGGGTACATTTGAATTTCCTGTTGTGATAGCTCAACTTATTTAGCCACACGGAGAGAAATATACATGACAATCCTGTGCGAGCCCCTTCAAAAATGAGGGATAGCCATATCCATAAATTATATCATCTCATGGAAATTTAAACTATTAATGTTAGATTGTTTTAAAATTTTGGTGAGTATATTTAAATATTTATAAATGTGAGTCAGAAATCCGTTTGATACTGGAGAAATATAATATTAATGGCCATCCCTGCCTGTGTGAGAACTCTGCTGTTTTTATCTCAGTCTGCACTGTTGGACTAAAAATATGAAATTTCATGGACAGTTGACTAACAATTTTCAGGACAGTGACACTGAATGCGATTTAGGAGGAAAAATCTTAAATTTCAGGCTTCACTGAAAATTCAGGAAAATCCCTTCAAAATCAGGGACAGCCGTATCCGTAAATTATAATTACTGAAGCAATCATCAATTTAAATAGTCAAACTTCGGATTATTCATTAATCAGTAATTGAGTTAGGAAGATTGACGATTATTTGGATAATCGGAAATTCCTTATAAGAAATTTAGTATTATCTGTCTAATAGAAAATTTATAGTTCCATATTTTTGAATATTTAATTCATCATTAATTGGAAATTGAGATTATCAATTACTTAACTATTTTTTAATTTCACCGATTTCTTGTCTGAAACCGATCATGAATTGACCGAAAATGCACGTGATTTTCTCCACTCAAGAAACTATTCTCATCATATTGTGTCTAATTTTCTCTCAGTGTGGGCGGTTGAATAGCACACTAATTTTTGCTAGAATTTTCTCAGCGTGTGGAATCCATTGAAAAATTGTCGTAGACGACTTATTCACCTCTAATTCAACCCCAATCCGTGTGGAAAAAATCAAACAAGAAAGCTTTTTGGAAATTATCCATCTGCACTTATGATTACGTCTATACTATTTTTGTTATCGAATATCATAACAAAACATCCATGGAAAAAAAAACAATAAATTGTCATGTTTTCTAAAACTCATTCCATTGTTTTTCTTTTATTTTTCAAATTTTTCGATAAGGGGTAAATGAAAATACAGTGGAGAAAAAGAGAATTTATGAAGAGGAATTTATGTAAGGAATTATATTCTCGAGAACATTTTGAATTTCATACAGAAAAAAATTGGAGAGAAAGTTCTATCGCTTCTTCACCGAAGATATCCATAAAACATCAATAAACTCTGATTTTTATATTCAAATTATTCTCCTAATTTTCTATTTCACTGTCTCTCATTAATAATGAGAAGAAAGTGATTTTATTATTATTCATTTTATTTATTCATCCATATATATACCCTCTCGGGCCTATACATTTAGCTCCCTTCCCTTTAATATTAAACCCCAGGTGAGAAAAACATTGGTGACAATATCACATTGACAAATCAGTATTAAAGTTACAATTCTTATTAGCTAACCAAAACCATAAATGCCGTAAGGGCTGTTATAATTATTAACAATACATATTTTTCATCTGAATAGTGTCAGCAACATAATTTATCTTGAATTAATACTCGATTAACAAGAGGATTCTTACAAAGAGACAGAAGAAAATATTTCGATGAATTCAGTAGCGAAGTGGTAAAACGGTTCAAGTCGATTTTGACTATTGACCAGTTTTTAGTGAATATCTCAGAACCTAAGGGAGATAGCTAACTTTTTGTCAATACCTTTTTTGTAGCACTCGATTTGCTCTAGAAAAAAGGTTATTACGAAAATTCGACTATCTCCTTTAGATTCGGAGATATTCTTCAAAAACTCAACTAAGAGATACGTCGACTTGAACCGCTTTACCACTTCTCTACTGAATTATAAAAAAAATCAAAATATATTGACGAAAGCTGCAGAAGTTTTAACTACAATTGACAAAAAAACAAATAGTTTTCACGAGAATTCCACCAATTTAGGATTTTCCCTCTGATTTTTCCTACGCGAATAAAAACAGTTATTTAAAAACTAGAAAAAAACATGTGTAAATTTATGGAGCGAGTCGGACCAATTGCAGGGGGTGTTATTGTCTGCAAAAAGGCATATTGTAGCAGTAGAAAATAAATGAAAAATAGAATCCGCGGTTGTACACCGGTATGCGAAAGAGATACAGCGAATGTTGGCGCTTGCCAGCCCCCTAACGCAGGACATTAACCCGGCACAAGGACGGGCGAATAATACAAGCGTGTATTTTCCACGATATAATGCCTCAGCTCGATATACTGAGCACATTAATCCAGGAAACCAGCTATTTTCCCAGATGAACTGGTATTTTTTCCCCGACTGATGCATTATCAATTGCTTATTTCCCTTGAAAACATTTTCAACTACAATTTTATTCCATTAGCCGTAGAATTCCATTTTTATCATTCTCCAGAGCAACACCACACAAAATGCTCTCATTATGGTTTCTTCGAGTGACTCTGCAGTTCATTCAACCGATCATTCAATCGATTGAGCTCAATTGACTTTTGATTCCGATAAATGTAATTGAATTTATGAGAGAGCGAAATTTCTAGAAGTTTTTTCTTTCCTGAAGGAAAATAGTGTATTTCGATGCGAGGGTGAAATGGGGTTTTGACGTGTAGAGGAGTGTAGCTGTGGGGTAGGTGCGAGTGCTACCCTTCCATCGCACTGATAGAAAGGATTAGTTATTGTTAACAAATGTTGTTAACAAATGGTCTATTCGGTTTCATCAAATGTTCATTCTTTAATAGTTAACAAATACGTATTTGAGGAGCCTTGTTTGACTCCACTTCCATCTTTCAAGTAAACCATTCGTTAACTATTAACGAATATTTATTTGGTCATATTCAACTCTACCATTCGTTAATAGTTAGCGAATCTCGTTTGGAATAAATGAATCGTTCTATCAGTGCGGTTACACCCAGCAAAATGGTTTATTTGGATTAAGTAAACTTTGTTTGAATCGAGTAAATCCTCTATTAGAATCAAATAGACGATTTATTTGACTCAAATAAAGTTTATTTAATTCAAATAAATCATTTTTCTGCGTTTAAGACTTTCCCCACGAGTGTCGAAAGCTATTTTCCATGGCAATGCGTACACTGTTAGAAAATTACTCTTGAAATTTCCAGTGAAAAAGCTTGAAATTTTTAACAACGACAAAGTTACGCGGAATTTCTGTATATTTTTTCATTATTCCAAATGAAAATTTATTTACTTGCGCCATAAAATATCTGTTATCGAAAATTCCAACAGAATTTCAGCAAAAATTAATTAGAATTTCCTAACGAAAGTCTAGGTTTTTTCTGTGAAATTTTTCACCGCGTGCCTGAACATACTCGAATTGAAGGTATATAACGGAGTTTTTTTCTAAAACCTTTTGTTGTAGCAACAACTTCGCTATTTACCTACAATTTTTATCTCTACCAGAGGATTTCGTTCTACACAAATATTTATTTCTGTCTGGATTATAATCCCACGTCATCTTAACACATTTTTCTCACGCATCAGCATAAAAATATAAAAATAACAGTATTATTAAAAATAAAGAACCAATAATTTTTTCTATAAAATATTGGCTACTAAATGTGTCTATTCAAAGGAAAGTAGCGGAAACAAACAGAATTTCTAATAGAATTCAAATAAAAATGCATGAGGATATCCTGGAGAACGTTCTAAATTATCCCATGCAACTTTTTCCCACGTCGAAATATCCTCGAATCCCGATGTAGTCGAAGCCCTCACGAAAGGTCTTTACAGACTTCGGTATCTACCTAGAATTATCATCTTCCCTAGAAGATTTCTCAATAAATATTTACAATACTCCTGCCTAGATCCTAATCTCATGGCCGTTAATCCCAAATTTTCCTCCCTACCTGTGTGAAATCCTAAACAATAACCGTATTATTAAAAATAATAATACTGGTATTTTTCTATTTTATACCCAAAATGCATGGATTTTCATTGTTAATAAATTATCAACAATCTATCCATTTTTTCTGTACCATATTTGCTATTGAACATGTTTATTAAAAGGAAAACTGAAGAAAACAAATACAATTTTCATTGTATTTATAGAAGATTAAGTTTGTAGATGAAGAGAATAGTGAAATAAGAATTTAAAAATAGTATATTCCCTATCTGAGGAGGGAAAATAAAGGAGTCGTGCCCACGTGCAAAATTACCCGAGCCGAAGGCGAGGGTGATAAGCACGTGGGTAAGGATCCTTCATTTTACCTCCCGTCACGGCTCACATGGAGAGAAATATTCAATAAAAATTACGCATTTTTTCCGTAATTCCGGAGCGAAATGTGGTTGTAGGAAATTTTACGCAACTGCACTAGAGAAAAACCTGAAGTTCGATTTACAATAAGAAAATAGTTGAGGCAGTTTTGGTGAACGATACAATTTTTTTTTGTATGCGGCACATAACATTATAATAATTTCACAACCGTAATTTTTGCAAATCAAAATGCAGTTAAACTAACCAAAGTTCAAAAGTACCACGACAAATCTATCGTGAGGAAAACTATAAAATAGTTGCAATGACTACATTCCATTGTAGTAATTACTTCTCCGGCCATAGTTACCGTAACCCATGAAAAATTGTTGAGGACTTTTTGACTATAATTCGATGGCGATGGAATATAGTCAGAAGAATCATATTTTTCTCTCAGTGTGTCACGGAATTTTTCCAGAGTGTTCTGTAATTTTTATCTGAATCTCCTGTAGAAAATTACGATACCGTCACTTGAATTTTCTGAGTCGATTCCGTAATTTTACTGAACATTTTTCTCTGTGCAGGGCAAAGTTAGATTTCCCTCCCGCAAAGTGGAAGGGAAATGTGCGCTTTGCGCCCGCCGTGGCGGAAAAAAGAATCCATTCGGAACCAAATTGCTAATTTATTAGCAACAATAACTATACTCATTTATAAAAAATACAATTATCCAGATGTTTTCACTACGATTCCCCTAGAAATGATTTAATTTCGATCTTTTTGACGAGAAGAAAAAAAATGAATGAAAAAAACGTAAAATTCGAGAACGAGTTATACAGAAAAATCAAATTCTATTGACTTTTCTTATTTTATATTTTCTATTAAAAATTCCAACAGAATCGGCCAAAAACTAGCAGAAAGTTCAACGGAAATACAATATTCTAACGAATTTGCTAGGATTTTCTATTAAATGTTCTCGTGCGTGAATATTCTGGAGAACGGTCCAAATTTTCCTACCAAAAATCGTCCCATGTCGAATGACCTTAAATTTCAATACCATCAAAAACCTCGTAAAAGGTAATTATAAAGACTTCCCTGCATCCACCTACAATCCCGAATTAAATCTTCACCAAAAGATTTCGTTCCACAAATATTTATAACATCCCCCCCTCCCCCGGGTCACAAAGCCACGTCCTCTGAACCCGATTAGTTCTCCCCCTGCGATATAAATATAAAAATAACAGTATTATCGTAGACATACCTGTATTTGGGCACGCTTGACCTCGGTATAGAGCCAGTTATCCGTACCAAAGGCAATAGAGAGAAGTGCTGTGGCGATGATGCCGGTTATGGTTGCCAGAGACAGCGTCACTGCTGAGCACGGCATCTTTCTTATTAAATTATTTAAAATAAATAGAAATAATGAAATCACTAGACTATCACTCCAGCGCCGTTGCGCAGCCCACCGACACGATTTCAACACAAATTCCTTCTCCCACCTGGTGCTCCAATGCCCAGCAGTAAATCCAATAAACCAGCGGTTGAATCAGTGCAATATTGATTTCGATTTATTCAACACTGAATTCACACAACTATTCACGCACATTATTATCGCATCATTATCTTCTGTCAATTAATGAGTAATTAATCAGTGGAGCAGCAGTGGATGCCTCTGTGCTGGGGAAACAGAGGGAAAAGCTTGTGCTGGTAATGAGAGAGACTCGTTGCGGAGGAAGAACTGGAGAGGTACTGGAAGAAAGGCAAGGGAACACCTCGGATTTTTCAGGTGTAGAGGGGATATCCAATGGATAGTCCTCCGACCACCTTCGTTGTACACTACTAACGCAGGTAGGTGTGTTTTACCAGTTTACCTGCCTCAGGTTCTCAACCATTTTCATTTCCACAATTCTTGATCTCTCATAACACCGGAGAACACCTCCATTTTCTTCCGGAATTTCTTCCCTTCGGGGTCTTTTTCGATTTTTTACTCTGCAGACCTTTCGGCTTGATTCGGTTTCTCTGGAGAATTTATTTCGATTGGGGAATCGTCGCGTGGTGTGCAACAGGTGCGAGAGCCTCCGTTTGAGAATATCTGAAAGACGAGATCCCAGGCCGACGGAGTTACCTGTCCCTCTTCTTTCAGGCACTCATACAAAGCAACAGGTTAATGTTGGAGAAAATCTAGCCGAAGCTGAGAAATTCCAGGAGGGGTTTGATAAAATGCCACTGTTGGAGACTGCTTATGAGTTTGGATGTGGATTGATGGATGTTATTAATAGGGTTTTTTGCGGAGGAATTAAGTGGCACGGGGGAGGTTGATGGGAGGGGGTGGCAGGGAGGGGGAGGGGGTGTTGAACACGTTTTAAATGGGTTTTTAGGGTTTTGGGTGAGTTTGGTGGAGTTATTTTAGGAATTAATCGGATGTGGGACGAGGTGATTAGCCCACTTTGATTATGGGTGATGGGGGTTTGTACGGTTGCATTCTGAGAGGTGGGAGGGGAGATTAATTAGTTGATTGATTGGGTGGTGCAAGTGAGGATTGCGATGGGGGAAGTGGTACGGGAATCAATCAACTTCAAGACGTATGAAAAAATTTGATAGAAAACTTTAGAGAATTCGCTGGATATTGTAATGCTCTAGAAATTTCATGGGAATTCTGTTAAAATTCTAGAGAAATTCTCGGTAAAATTCTATTTGTTTTTCTATTAGATTTCGATTTTTTTGTTGGAATTTTTCTCGGGAAATTTTTTGTGGTAAAATTATTGGGCACGGATTTTCCAAGTTTTTCCGCTATCTTGTGTTTTGTTTTGAATTACAGGATCCGAGTGAAAGAAAAATAGAAAATTTATGCCCAAGTATTCTGATAGAAAAAAGTCCAAGAGAATATTCATATAGAAAAATCGAAATCTGTTGACTTTTTCCTATTAAATATCTCATAGCATCGGTGCAAAAAAATAGAATTATAACGAGAATTCCTTAGAATTTTAATAAAACCCTAATAGAATTTTCTAGGGAGTTCGCTAAGTCTTTCTATTGTATTTTTTCATTCGGAAATTGAATGGGATTTAATGAATTTTGTTGCTTCCATGAAAAAATTCAAAAATTTCTCCGCTTGGTTTTTTTTAATTAAAAAATTTGATAGAAAATTTGATGGGGATTTGTACGATGGCATTCTGGTAGTTGTTGGGAAGGGAGGATTAATGAATTCATTCATTAGGTGGTGCAACGGCAGATTACGACAGGTGGAATTAAGCAGCTTCAATTGAATGAAATTTGATGAATTTCATTGTTTCCACAAGAAATTCTAATTTTTTCACCATTTCCGTTAAAACTTCGCCAATTTCTTCACTTGTTATTTTCTATTAAAAAATTTGATGGCAAATTTTCATTCTTCTGAACTATTAATTCGCTCGAATTTTTTTATTGAATTTTTCTGAAGAGAAACGAAGGAAAACCAAGTGAACCCACACGTTTTGCAAATAAGGATTTCAAAAAAAAATTCAAAAAAGATACAATTGAAAAATACAAAAATTTGAAAATTCATAAGTGTTATTTGCATCACAAATTTCGTATTCAAAAAATATTTTTCGCAATTCCAAAAATTTCGGGCCACTCTCGAAGACAATATTTGTAGGTCAATGTGATTAGCCCACATTATAAATATAATAAGTGTTTACGTGCATATGGCCAGAGAAACCGGAATGAACTCAGCAACCTGAGGGTCCGGTAGAGCACGAGAGCATCGGCACCGCACGAGATACCGTAATGTGGACAGGTATATTATTTATGTCAGTTGGTAATACTCATGATGTGAATGTGATCACCTCCAAAATTCGAAACTTAACTCCTTTCATTCCAGCAGGAGAACTTTGCATTTTCATTAGCATTGCTTCGCAATTAGTGACGAACCAAAACACCCGAAGGATTCACATGAATTCTGAGTTGAGTGTTAAATCTTCTCGGATTAAAACTGAATCCACCGAAACAATGCGCCTCATTATTCCTTCACTTTCTCGACTCTTTTCAATTTTTTTTCATGCTCTCGCCACATCAGTTCCTTCAGTGTCATCTGCTCCTGGGGGTTCAGCTCATCAATGTCACGGGAACAATCAATTTTGTCTAATGAGATCTTCGCTTCATCAGTGGTCAATGACTCCCACCATCTCTCTGATAATTTCTCCAAGTGGATCTACAATTTTTATTGGTTTTCAAAAGGAGATGAATATTTTCGGGTGCAGGAAAAGGCCCATTCTTTTTTTCTCAAGAAAATACGACTGGTTTTTTACGATTTTAGTAATTGTTGGCAATTTTACAATTTTACATTTTTTTTTGCTTCCGAATGGAATCTTTGTAATCGTTCAAATTTAAGTTTCGTATTTTTTGTTTTTATTCAGTTGTTAATGTCGACTCATTTGCAATTGTTATAACGTTTCATTGGTCGAAAAAGAAGAGAGTAGGGCGTTGTCGTCTTCCAGTGGCCGACGATATCAGCGATTTCAAAGCGTTTGAAATCTTCAACTTTTAACAATTAATTATCAATTAATGAGCAATATTTCACACGTTTGAGAAGGAAAAATTAATTCAATAGCGAAGTGGTAAAGCAATTTAAGTTGACTTATCTCCCAGTTGAGTTTTTGAGGAATATTTCCGAATCTAAGGGAGATAGCGAAATTTCCGTATCTACCTTCATTGTAGCACTCAATCAGCTCTACAAAAAAGGTTATAATAACAATTTTGCCATCTCCCTTAGATTCCGAGATATTCGTTGAAAACTAGTTAACAGTCAAAAATGACTTCTACCATTTTACCACTTCGCTACTGAATTATTCAGGTCCCAAGCTTGAGATGAGAAAATTGAAAAAATACATGCAATTTCCCACTTGTTACCAATTTTTCTCGAGAAAAAATAGTCCTGTTTTTCCCACAAACTGATATCAAGGGACTAAATTTGAGGATTCCCCACGTGAACATATTTCCCAGCCACAAAAGTCCAAATGCTCTCTGTACTTTTAATTTCGTAGCTCAGCTCTCCCTGGAAAATAACGCACCAGTCTGACTCCCCATCACCTGTCCTGAAATTCCTCGTACACGCCTCGACCTTGATTCCCCTCGTCGAGACATGAATTTTGAGGTCATCAAGGCACTTCAACCCACCAGGAATCTTCACAATCACGTCGATATCATTTATACTCTGTGACCACGAGAAATTTTCGTGATCTGCACCGTTATAGCTGTCAGCCGATTGATTAGATGTCATTATTTCGAAATATTAAATTATTTTTATTGACATTCATTTGCCAAGTTCACACTAATCTCTTATTTGGTTCAATCGAATTATGTTCCCCTATAGCAGAACATATGTGTTGATTTTATCATGAATCAGGCATCACCACGCATATAAGAATTTAATAGAAAAACCTAGAGCTTTCTCTGAGAAATTCTATTAGAAAAATTCTGTTTTTTTGCGCCATTGCTATACAAGATTATGCAACTTTACCGTGTCATTTTATTAAGAGATATTTGATTTTTAAAAAAGCAATAAATTTCAAGTTTTCTGTAAAAATTCTCGGGCATAAATTTTCCAACTTTCTTCCGCTGTATTTTTATCTCTTTCGCGTAATGAAATCCAAGAAAAATACCTGGAAAAATCATGGCCAAGAAATATCTATTTAAAAACACAGAAAGACGTAATAATTCGATAATAATTTAAAAATAATAATAATTCAATAATTTAATAATGATTCTTTATTAGAATTGTCTAATAAATTACTGAACAAGCGCCAATTGATCAATCATAAATATCTTCTGATAAAATAAGCCGACTTGCATAAGTCAAAATGAAAAAAATTGTTAAATTTTACAGTCCAATTTTACTGAAAATTAAAAACGGTTCATACCCCCACCTCTCTCCTAATCAAGCCAAGTCATAATTCTTAAACCCCAGGATCTTCGTGATATAAGCAATAAATTGTAATATTCATTTCAATTTTTATTCAATTATTAATATCGTCAACAACGAATTAGTAGTCTACCTATCTACACACAATTTAATGAATACAATGAATAAATAAATAGACAAAAAATGAGGTACACGATTGTTAATTTTAATAGCTAAAATAAGAAAATTATTCTCACTCGTTAAATACGACCGATCTATTAAGCAAGTGCTGTAAACCATCTCTTTGGAAAATACTAAAAAACTGATTAAAATTATACAATCACTCTCGCAAAATTACGCTACAGAAATAAATCAACAACCACGATTGAATTTCAATGACAACCACTCGACGTTACGTCATAATATCTCCTGCCGAATATGACGAGTAATGGGACGCAAGTCACAGCGTATTTTTGATTAATGGTAATCAATTACAAAATACATATGCACTGTGTTAACTGGAAGATGAACTGCACCACGTACGTAAAAATTTCATAGAAAATCCTCGCTCTTCTCTAGAAAATTCTATTGGATTTCTATTGGACTTCTGCGAGCACTTTCAGTCAAAATTATTTCATCGAAGAAATTGATAGAATTTCATTTTTCTAAACTGCTTAGGCTACATCAGTAGCCGGGTTCTATATTTTCTATAGAACCCTCAGTCTAAATTATTCGAATTTTTTCGAGATAAGTTGATTTTTTTATGAAAGACAAACAATGAAGTTGAAAAAAGAAAAAAAATGTCATGAAACTTTTAAAAAACCATCTCAATGTAATAAGTTGTACAGAAAGATAAAATTCGATTCATTAGAATTAACAGAACAATTGTTAGATTTCTAATAGAAATCACAACGTTTTTCTATGAAAATTCTTCGCGCGTGATCTAAATCGACGATTTTTAATCTTACTTAATGTCTCACTGTGAATAACTGCCTCAAGTTTCAATTATTAATCTACTCAATAATCCTGTATTATTTCACCTTAAAAATTATTTACACAATCACATGACTGGACTCGTGACTAAAAAAATTAAATAAGATTACGTTTTTTTGATAACATTTATATTTAAACATCTGTGGACGTATTCTTATTGAAAATGCGGTTCGGAAAAAATTCTCATCTTTGAGAATTTTTTTTCTTATCCTACGTTATCATTATGAAATATTAATGAATGTGGTTGTGAAGTGGTGTAACCGAAGAAATTCCTTTTTACTTCAGCGATTTTTTATGGAATTTTTTGGATTCAAAGGAGCGAGAAAAATTTCAATGAAAACCGTTTGAAAAGGCCTTCGCAAGAAATCTTTTCTCCTGTAGATGCGAAAATATTCTTTCACAAATCTCATAAAAGAGTAATTAAAGACTTAGTCTAACGAATGAATACCTGAGTAATATTTTTAATAGTCATATTCAACAATTATGGATTATATATGTTAACTCGCTAAGTGTTGTCGAAAATAAAAAGGCCGACTCCAAAATACCCCCAAAATAAGATCAACTTAAATTGACACGTATAACAAAAAAAATAGAAAGACTTTTGAATTTCTATTAAAAGACCAATAATTTTATTGAAAATCTATTCAAAATTCTATTCAGTCTACTTTTCGATAGACATTTGATAAAAAATTTTGGGAATCTGTTTTCAAAGGTTCACCCCACACTTTTCGTCATGAATAACAAGTTCCAAGAGAAAAAAACATAGAGAAATCATTCTCAAGATGTTGATACAAAAAACAAATTGAGTTTCAAGTAGTATTCTACTAGAATTTGAATGAAGTTTTAATAGAATTCAAATAGAACCTCTTTACAAAGTTGTGGTAAATGCGTCTCCACTACCAACTACTTACCCCAAACAGAGAATCTCTTTGAGTCCTTACATTTATGCCAAATTCATGACAATATTCCACCTCTTTCGTACAGAAAATAAAAAATCCAATCGTCAAAATTCCCAACCCTGAATATTTCATTCTTCATCATAAACCTGGTCCAAATTCTCAACAGTCATTCTAATTATCAGTGAATGCGTTACCTTTTATTGCATATTTTGATAAATGGACTCACTCCGCCCATCACTTCACAACCACCCAGCACCCCCAGCAATTTCCTAACAACCCCCGCAATTACGCAGCGGACCAATGCTCGGCGCGCCACAACAGCGTGTACATATTATGCCTGAGATCTTCAGCGAGCAAACAATCAATAGGATAATCAGTGTACCTTGAGATGAGACTCCTGTATCCCTGCCCGACGGTCGCCAAAGTCAGCCTCTTCTTATCAGGTGACTTCAACGCAATAATCTGCGAGACCTTCCCCTCGAAGGGTCTAAAAACCGTGATGGGTCTCAGGGAGTTGCACTCAGCAACTGCAATGCACCCCCAGGTGGTCCCAATATACAACTGATTCATGCAGACCTCGAGAGCAGTCACTTGGCACCTCTCAGTGGTAAAGTTCTCCTCGATGGAAATCGACTTCAAGCTCTCTGAGCATGGGACCAGCTTCGACATATCCAACTTATTGATAATCTGCCTCGTCTCCACGTCCCACTGATAAACGATGCACCCAGGATACGTGTAAGAAAGAACAGACGTCTCAGCGCTCAACAAATACGTAGCAAACAGATTCTTACTCGAGGTTTCATTCTGCACGTGAACAACCTCACAAGTATCAACTAAATTCCCATTCTCCTTGATCACATAAATCGAGATCCTGCCAAAGCTCTGCCCCACCCAGAGTTCAATGATTCTCCTCCTCCTGTGAACAGCAGCTAAAGAGTACGTCTTGATGTTCTCCTTCACACTCTTGACAACTTCCGTCTTCTTCATTTGCGTGAAATTATTGGTCAGGAGGTAGATCTTTCCGCTGTGCAAAGCAACCGCAAACTGTTTGATGCTCTCCAGATGAATCAGCCCCACGATCTTAGATTCCCTATAAAGGTTCTGATCGGACTCCAAATAATCGCTGGCAACACAACCGAAGTTGGTGGCCAGATACACATGGATCTGCCCTGTATTGTCTCCAATCCAGATGTAACCATCTACCCCAGACATGGCATAAGGGATCACCGGCGTCTCGATCCTCACATGCTGAAGCCAGCCTTTCTCAGTCCCTAGAAGCATGTCGACTTCCCCGTTGTTGTGCCCCAGCCAGATTTCATCAGCGAAGAAGCTTTCGTTAGATCCTGCCGACGCCGGAGGTCTAGATGTCGCTGTGATCGCGGTAACGTGTGTTCGTTCAGTCAACAGCGTGACATCAATAAGATGCGTGAATTCGGGGGCTGAGGCTATCGAGACGATTTGACTAGCAGTGGGACGATCCTTAGGGTTCTGCGCCCAGCAGATGACCATCAAATCGAGGACATAGCAAGGGTACAGGGTCTCTCTGTAAGATAGAGGTGGCCTACCACCCTCCAAGATGCACTCCTTCACAGCTTCATGCCCCTCAAACGGCTGTCGAAGGGTCACAAGCTCGTAGATGAACATCCCGAAGGAGAAGGAATCAACTTTCTCAGTGTACTCCTCCTCTCCATTGTATTTTATTATCTCAGGTGCCATGAAACCTTCGGTACCACCGAATCCCTTAGCCCCCGATGGCAGGGTCAGCCTGGAGATGCCGTAATCCGCGACTTTAACGTGAACCGGGTGCTCCAGGTAGCTCTGATGCGGCTGGGGCATCATCCATACTAGAACATTCTCAGACTTCAGGTCTCTGTAGATGACGTGTTGCTGGTGGAGGTACTCCACTGCTTTCGCGACCTGTAGGATTATGGACTGGAGGGTGTGGGGGTCTAGTTTAGCCCCTGATCTTCGATAGTTCTTCAGGACATTGTCTAATGCGCCCTCCGGGGCTAGATCCAGAACGAGAGCTAGGGGACTGATGACGATTCCGATGAGAGGAACAATGTTCGTGTGTCGTAATGTCAGCAAGATGTTTAGTTCTTGTCTGGCTGTGCAGTAAGCCTTGCAGGCGTACTGGAGAGGATCTCTGTCCCACTTGCTCTGGGCTGCCTTGTAGGCCAAGACCGCCGAAGGTTTTGAATTAGGGCCCGGGGGCACCGGTTGCAGCATCTTCATAGCAACGTCCATCCTCTCCCCTCGAGCTCCACTCGAAACTTTGCAGGAGCCTTTAAAAACAAATCCGAAGGCACCGCGTCCCAGCATTCTTCCCCTCTTTATGTCGTCGGACTTAATCAAGTGCTTGGCGCCAAGGTCCATGAAGATGATGTCCGGGGCTACGTGGGATAGCGGAATGTCCAGGTGCTTCGGGCAGGCGATGGTTTTATTACTGTACGCCGACAGAATGCACTCCTCCACCATCCACGAGTAAACAGTGATCCCTTCTGTGTTCAAGCTCTTACTTGAGGATTGACGCGCTGTCACGTCTGGGTGACCCTCGAGGGAGGGCATCCTACTGGAGGCAGAGCTGTCGTAACCGACTCCACTGTCACCATCCGACTTGTAACTGTCCTGGCTCTGGCGCTCGCGATGTTGATGGTAAGTGCAGCAGTCGTCAGGGGATTTGGAGGTCTCCTCGTCACCCTCTGCGAGCATCTCCATCGATCCCCCCGACGCAGACGCCTCCTGATCACTTCGATCATTATCGGAATTACCGTTTGTGGCGTTCAGGAGGCACCTGGGGCAGGGGATCAACCTCGTCACCAGGAGTTTTCCCTCCGAGGTGTGGACGAAACGAGTTCCCAACGTGGGGTACCAGTCCTCGAGGAGGATGTCAATGTGGTCGACGATCAGGGCGAGGAGTTGAGGCATACTCTCCGGGCGAGGCTCCACGACAATAGCCTGGTACCCCATAGGCTCCTCATCCTCGCCCCCCTCTGGGGACAAGGCAGATATTATCGGCTGCTTTATTACTAGAGTATCCACCGGAAACCAAATCTCCAAAATTGCGGAGTTCTTCAAATCCACACTGCACCAGATTCCATCCTGTTTCAACTTGAATTTTAACTGTCTGTAGTCGTAGGGAGCGTTCTTCATCTTCCAGTTGACTTCTTTGAGCCTTAACAATGTAATCCCTGCGTAACGTAGCTCTAGGCCAGTCTGCCAGACGATCCATTCGGCATTGTTATCCAATAGAGTTGAGAATATATTCTCGTCAACGAAATCTTTGAAAGGGGTTATGAAGGACATCACGATGTCGACGATGGTATCGTCGGCGAGGATCCTGGTGATCAATCTGGACCAGAAACCACTTGGAAAATACGACATCAGTAGTAGTCTCGTTACTGAGCAGTCGGGCTGAGGTCTAGATGTCAGGGTTGATGTTTTGTTGTTACGAGTGAGATCCAAATGCCGGCTGTTTCTCCTGTCCCCGATCATAGAGTCAAGGACACTAGTTGGAGATGTTATTTTCTTCGTCCTGACATGCCAACCCCTGGACTTCAACGGGATCTTGATGATCTGGTTGTTCCTCTGAATGTCTTCCTCGGTTGGTAGTAGAGAAGGTATCAAGAGGGTTCGATAATCCCAGGTGAGAGCAACCTCGAATTTGTTGAGAAGGCTCACGATGTACCCCTGAGTGTCTACCGAGGATATCGTGGACGATTTGAACACGTGTTGAATGTCATCCAGCTTCATGATCCCAGCCCTTGCGAAGGGATTGATCTCCCGGATGGTGACGACGTGAGCGAGCATGTCGCAGAGCCACTGAGGATCCAGAAAATAAAGGTCCTTGAGGGTGGCATCATCGTAATGAAGGATTATCCCATTCTCGTGTAGAAACAGCGTCGCCTGGTGGAGTTCCGCAAGATCCCTGAAGGATTTATGCAGCTTCTGGAGTTCGTTATTAACAGCTGCGTAATACTGGTCAGCTCTGAGAACGGGATCAGCCCCGGAGAGCTTTCTATCATGCGCCAATTGGACGACAACGTCCTCGAGGGCTAGATAACTGGCCGGAACTCTCTGCTCCAGCAGCAGTTCCTTGCTTCCTGGAGACTTGAGACTAAACACAACATCGTAAACCAGGTTACACAGCATCTTGATGTTGTGACGGGTCTTGCAGCTCACCTCAATGGTCTCCATGACCTTGGGGAGGCCACACTTCTCAGCATCAACGACGTTTATGAATTTGTCCCTGATGTACTGTTGGAGAACTTCGCTTTGTTCGTTGGAAACGTCGTAGTGGGTTCCTACGATTATCACTGGAGAGTTTGGAGCTCTACTCTGGATGTTCACGAGCCACTGGAATATCTCGAAGACCCCTTTGAACCCATCTGTTATCTTCCAGACGACCAGGTACAAACTTCGTTTCGACAAGAAATACTGGTGAGTAGCATAATACTCTTTTTGTCCACCAAAGTCCCATGTCCTGAAGTACACGGCACCATGTGACGACTGTCCCCGCACCTTTTTCTCGTAAATCCAGTCACCAATGTCCACCC
Organism: Diachasma alloeum; assembly: GCF_001412515.2. Taxonomy (NCBI): domain Eukaryota; kingdom Metazoa; phylum Arthropoda; class Insecta; order Hymenoptera; family Braconidae; genus Diachasma; species Diachasma alloeum. The sequence continues at coordinate 805,179 of NW_021680482.1, forward strand.
CAACGGTTGATATCGTTGTACCCCTAGCTGTCTTCGTATTGATGTTCTTATTCCCCATTCGCTTGGCCCAGTGCTCCGCAGATCTCTTCTTATTAGGCACCTCGCCCTCCTGACGTAGTTGCTCGAGCAAACTAGTCTTCCCTATCCCCTGAATCCCCACAATCATCAGTTTCATCCTTGCGTAGGGCTTCGCGTCTTCTAGGATCGATTTCAGGTACCCCACGACGTCCATCGTCTTGTACTTCTTCGACTCTATCATCGTCTTCAAGGGCTCCTGGAGTTTACAGCCCTGAGTGTTGAGATTCCACAGACGAGAGAGTAGACCCATCTGCGGGGGCAGCTCACTGATCTCAGTGTTTCCACTTATGTTCAGAACAGACAGATTACTCAGTTCGTAAATGTTCTGGGGTATTTCCTTCAGACTATTATTGCTCACGTCCAACATACTGACGTTGGGAAACAGAAGGTAGAGCTTTGAGTACTGATTCTGCTGAGCTTGCGCGGACATTGTTGCCGAGTTCTTCGACAATTTACTCTCGCGATCAGACTCGCTGTGACGATCGCTATCGCTGTAATAGTAAACCCTACCATTCTCGTCGAATCCAATGGTGTTCTCTCCATCATCAACCGATGTCAATTGAATTCTAGTCAACAGATTGTTCGCGAGAACCAAAGTCCTCAAGTTTTCGAGTCTCAAGTGTCTCCTGTGATTGCAAACAGACATGAGAACGATGTCCCTCAAGGACGCACCCACACAGCTCGATCTGTTACTAGCAACAGAGTTCATTATCGGTGATTGGATGTTTGTCGAGGGACAATAGCATGCGGTGGAGGCTTGCTCCATGGAGTCAGCGCAGCTGGGGTCCACCTGTGGTAAACTCGGCCAACAGGATATCTGATTGTTGGATAAATCCAGCTGCTTGAGGCTCGCTGGGTAAGAAGTTATGTGACTCATCGATCGTAATGAATTATAAGCCATGTTTAATCTCACTAAACTAACTGCAAGACAGGGCAAAGCAACCGGAATACTATTAAACAAATTATGCGCAAGGTTCAGCGACGTCAGGACTGAGCGTGCACCTGGCTCTGAGTCATCGTTTATCTTCTCGGATACTCTCACTGACTTTGTCCACACGTGCGGCCTATCCATTTCTATTATCTGAGCGTTTGTCAATTTCGTGAAAGAGTCAAATTCCGCTGAATCGTCTCTAGTCATTGCGGTGATTTCAAGTCCTTCGTGAGTGCTGTTGCTTGTGGGGGGTCTTGAGGAGAACTCGAAGTTATTGGTGCTTGACAGGCCCATGTCCCTTCGTGTGGAGATGTTCTGGGAGACCTGGCTGGGCAGATCTCGAAGGAGATTGAAGGAAGCGTTGAGTTCCTTGAGCTTCGGCGCCCTCCAGAGATTGTCTGGCAGGCGTTGAAGCTTGTTATTCGAGACGTCGAGAATCTCCAACGCGGGCAGAACCATCAGAAACTCTGGAAGCTTCTCCAGACGATTGTCCTGCAGGTACATCTCCTCCAGAACTGGGGACAATTTGTCCCTTCCGTCTCTCGGCCTCTTGTCGGTTTCAAGTTTCTCGGAGAGAGTGTCTATCTTATTCTGCGCCATGTTGAGGTACTTTAAGCTCTGCAGGTAGAATATCATGGACGGTATCGTGGTGATGGAGTTGTGAGATATATCAATTCGCGTTATTGCGTAAAGTGCGAGGTCATTGTTCTTTCCACTGAGCTTCTTGTTCACGTGGAGGACTGCGTCGATCAGCCACTGGGTTCTTATCTGAGACAATCTGCACTGCTGATCGTGCCAGTTGATCATGGTAGGGGTATTGGGAAATAAAGAGGGATAAGTTACGTTACCAAAGCTGGAGAGGGCTGAGAAGTGAGAGGTTTGCGTTCCCTCAGTCATCGCTTTCTTATTTATCTTGTAGTCAGGATCAGGGTGCGCCTTGATCGACAGCAACTTGGCTGTGAGTATCTCATCACCGTTTTGAGCCGCTATTTTCAAGGCTCTACACTCGTTATCCACAGCTCCATACTTTAACAACAAATCCGCTATTTTTACGTCTCTATTGTGACAAGCTATCGTCAAAATAGTGAGATCATTCACAGCCTCGGTTTCACCTTCAGACTTATTCGCAGAGGATCGACTGTACGTCTTGATCGGCAAATTTGGATTGCTGCCAGATTGCAACAAGATTGCTACGACTTCTGTGTGTCCAGCCTTAACAGCAGCATGAAGTGCAGTCTCAGTGCTGTTGTTGCAATAGATATCGAGCTGTAAAGGACAGATCAAGTTGTCGTCCTTCTTCTGCTCGGAAGTCTTGCTCCTGAAGTTAAGAGAAGACATGAGCCTTTGGATCCCCGTGGATATCCTGCGTTTGGCTATGGGGAGCTGTTCCGAGGTCGGCTGAGGCTCTTCCTCATTGATCTTCACGGATTTGACTTTGTACCCCAAGAGAGTTTCGACTATCTTGAGATTACCTAACGTACTCGCGATGTAGAGGACGTTCTGGCCCGTCACGTCTTGTGTGTTAACATCGAAGGGCATGTCGTACTCGAACTCCCCGGAGGGATCTTTGAACCTTAGACACAAGTGCTGGGGGTACTCGAACCTTAGAAGAAGGTCTACGACAGACGAGTGACCGTTGATCGTCGCCGCGTGGATGGGCAGCCAGCGTTCGACCGTCAGGGACTGAATTTGCTTGGGAAAGTGACGAAGGAGGAGATCGACAATCTCCAGCTTTCCGTTGTAGCAAGCGATGTACAAGGGCGTGTATTTGGTCATTGGGTGGCTTCGACAGTCAGCTCCGTGGTCTAACAACAGGCGCACGATGTCTTTGTGACCCATTTCGCAGGCGATGAAGAGGAGGGTGTTTGCACCGTTTGGCGCCATGTTTACGATGGTTTCGAGGGGTTCGGAGGAACTTTGGATTATGGTTCTCGCGGATATTGTGTCACTCTGCAGACAAGCTGCTCGGAGGGACGCGTGGGTCGCCAACCGGAGGAGTTCGTACTTTTCGGAGGCTTCGGTTAGGAGGGCTATGGATTTCTTATCGCTATTCTTGGCCGCGATGTCCTGCGGGGTCAAACCGTTGCTGTCGCGGACAGAGAGGTTCACGTTGTGCTCCAGGAGCATTGTGATGTTCTCACTGTGACCGTGATCGGTACAGATGTGGAGGGCTGTGCGATGCTGACCTCGAGGGCCGCAGGGAATGTTAGGGTTCGCGCCGTTCGAGAGGAGGACTACTAAGCAACGCGAGTTCTCGGTTATCGCCGCGGCGTGGAGCGCTGTGCGACCCCACGAGTCTTGGCTGTTTATGTATTGGGAGTGATCGCCTCGGAGGAGGTCCTCCAGGAGCTCGGCGTTGTCCCACAGGGCTGCCTGGTGGAGCAAACGACCGGGGAAGTCCTCCTCCACCGGGGTGTAGTCTTCCATTTTTTTGGGGAAGGCTCCCGGGGAAGTCGGGGGAGAGACCTGGGGGATCATTTTTGGGGGTTAATTGAGATTGGAGGCTTTTTATTTTGGGGTTTAGGCTTTGGCGAGTTTAGGAAGGTTGATTTTAGTTAAGTTGAGAAATGGGAAAACGAGAATTCGATGAGTCTCTTTTTTGGGAATCAAGTGTCGCCAAATTTTATGCAAGGTTGAGTGAAACAACCAGTTTTTGATGAGGATAAGGCCAGAGCTCGTTTTGACGTGTATTGAAAAATATGGCGTAACAAATGTTGGGCTATCACAAAGAATTCTTTCACTTCAAGTTCATTTCTACGTTTATAAAATTGCTGAAGAACGATTCATGTGTGAAAACATCGTACAGAAATTTTCTACACGGATTGCGTATAGAATTTCTATGGCATTTTCGTATATGATATTTGGATATTTCTATACTTTTTTTTCTACAAATTATTTCTATACGATTTCTATAGGTTTGATCCGATACAAAGATATGCTTAAAAGATTTGTTGATGCATGGAAATAAGACCGAGCAATTGTGTAAATTTTTGAAACCTCATTTTTCGACATTGCATTCATTTCTGGTGAAACTCTGACTATGGACAAGTTTTCGTGATTTCCAGAAAAATGATTTTTAGGAGAAAAATTGATTGTTTACAAATGTTTTTCAAAATACAGACTTTGCCATTTCTTTCTTAGACTTTTCACATGCTTCTTAGCAGCTTAAAATCCAGAATTCAATTTAAACTTTCAAAATTCCAATAATAACATCATTCTAAAATATTCGCCACTCTGGAGTGAAATAGAGCTTGAATAGAAGCTTCGATATTTAGCTACAAACGTTAAAAAGGATTCCAAAGATTGATAAATGATAAAAGTACTTGGACAAGCTTCAAAGATTCGTTTATGCATAAAAAACCGATGAACTTGAAGGCAAATCCGATTATTTCCAACCGGACAAAAAAACTCAAATTTGATTTTAATAAATATTTCAGAATTCAATAGAGAAAGAAAAATCATCACGACGACTTGTTTTCATAAAAAAAAAAATGAGTCAAAAAAAAATCTCCGAAAATTTCGAATTCTCCGAAATTGAATGAAAAATTCAAAAATTGAATGATCTCGTTTTACCACTTCCCCCCTGACTTGTTACCTCATTCGTTTGTTTTGTACATACCCTTGATTTTGATCTCTCACGTCAATTGATTGTCATCACTGTTACGACGATCAACGCCTCGTCATCGTCATTCAAATGCTGGAAAAAGTAGAATGTCATAAAAACGACAGGAGAAATTTCTTGATCCATTGAATTTTCATTGAATTATTGTCACCAGAATTTTCAGAAGTCATTCGATATCTTTCGAATGTCAAACATTGTTAATTTTACTGTCATGCTTCATTAGCTCCACTTACTTTGATAATGGCCCCATCGACCGTTTGAGATGCCAGTAATTACCCATTTTTTATGCGCAATCGACAATTCGTGTCCCTCACTACTGTCGTATTTTCATTCCCCAAAAACATTGATAACGAGTGAACAACAATAATACATTAGCTGGCGATTTGACGGGGCTCTCTGTTGTGGCCAACGCCATGTTGAAAATTCATGATTCCGGGAAGATGTCTAGTTTATTGGCTGAGCCAGTCGCGCCGAAATTCAACTGCTTTCTCTCGCGTGTGAATTTAATGTGAAAGTTTGGACAATCGAAAAGCAACTGCATCGCTTTCCAACGTTCCAACGCTTAATAATGATCCCTGAAGATCGAAGGAACATCTGACTCTCGGTGTAATGACTATTAACAGGTGACCAACGAAACCTTGAAACTCGTGTCGCATGTCTCATTAGGCAATAATTAATTCTAACACCCCTCTCGCATTTCCTACGGATATGATTACAAATACAAAGTAGCTGACATCAATCGTATCCTAAACATTTTTAACCGCTCGATTTCGTAACTGGATTAAACGGAAATTAATTATTTTCTTTGTTTTTTTTTTAAATGAGAGCTTTTTTAGCTTTTATTATTTTCCAGAATGTTGTTTTTTTAGAATTCTATTAAAAATTTTATTTATTCGTTCGTTTTGTTGGATTTATTTAAAACAATTAGTAGATTTCGCATTCTATTGAAATTATTTCCATGGAAATTCCTTGACTTAAATTATTTTATATAAATTCTTTAATGAGATACTATAAATAAAATAGAAAATAGGAGAATCAAAATCTCTATAAACCTCTTTCGTTCATAATTGTCTAATTATTTCTACAACTATTTAATTTATACAAAAAAAGATAATCACAAATAACAAAAAGTTTGAACATGACTTAAATTTTTAGGATTAAAATCTGGAATAAAGTCGGAAGTGAAGTTAATCCGAATAGAAACTGGAATTGTGGTTGATTTTGCGCTCAATTGGTAGTCTAGTCTTATTCATAATAATCGGTTCAGAAAAAACGTCTAAAAAGTAAAATTCTTTGTTCGAATGTTGCGCTTTAAATGGCTGATTATTTATTATATATTGTTGTGTTGTGAATGCACACTTATATTTCCTCATTATTTATTTCCTCATGGTCAAATCTCGTGTTATCGAGCCTCGATGTTGCTTACTTTGGATGCGATATTTGCAAATTTATTGTTGCGCCCCGCATGTTTTTTTTATTTTGTTATTTTCATTCGGAGTTATTCATAAAAAGCGTTATTAATGCTCTACTTTCATGTCTTTTGCATTATTCTCCTGGAGTTTTTAAAAGTTGCCGATGCACTGAAATGTATCAGCAAATTTAAATTTTCCAGTTCCATAAAATTGTCGACAATTTGCCGTCAATCTGACGACAGGAGGATGGCATATATTGGAATTACCTCCAAATTTTCCGGAAAAAATCGCAGCAAATACGCAGATATAGTTAGCAAAGTTGCAGATAGAATTATTCAAGAATTAAAAAAACTAGTTTTTGAAACATGGGCTCGCCCAACTTAACATCTAGATTCTTTTACAAATATCTGCTTATCGCGTTCAGAAGTTACGTGTCTATCTACCCCCTCCCCTCCGTAGTCGCAAAATCATGCCAGGACTCGACGAGTTTCAGCTCGTAACACGACGTAGAAGGCACACAAGACGTCAATTCGTGAATCACGTCCTGAATCGCGCCCTGAACCCCCGAGAGCCCGAGATAAACACCGAGCACCTCCTCCGGTGAGTACCACCCGCCCTCAAACCCCCAATCCCCCGAGACAACTCCAAAACACTGCGCCCTAACCTCGAAATAACTGCCCCGAATTTCTTCCAGTGAAGTTTTAGACGCTGTGATAGCCCTAAGGAACTCCCCATACCGTCAAATATTGTACAACGGCTTGGCAGAGTCCCTGAGCCTGCTCGACGTCACTGCCATACCGGAAATAGTCTGTTACGGGCTGGGAAATTTCTCTGAGAGCCGTAGTGCCAAGTATCAGCTGGCCGCCCTTCTGACAATAAAATCACGATACAGGAGTCACGTGCACCTCTATGATCCCGTTTTTTTTTCCAAAGAGATCGAGGTACTCAAGACACTTGGTCTTTCCATGATTGAGATCAATGAGGAGGGCAAGCGAAAGGTGGGAAATGATTTGACTCTGTTCTACATGCCACACTGTTTTCAAGGCATCATTGCCAACTGCATTCACGCCAATTGGGGTAGAGGACTGAGCAATTGCATTCTCGTGACAAATTCATTCGGGGAAATTCGTGATGGCATTGCGGCTGATGCAGGCCTCAGGGACTCGGTCGAGTTGATCAAGAGAATTCACCCCTACGTCACTGAGTTTAAGTTAGAAGGGGACTTTGATTCGGCGCGAGAAGCTTTTAACTCGACTTCCATTCATGTTTTCACGACTGAGAAACTTAACAGGGTGACGCAGGAGTTCTGGGAGGACATTGGGAGTCCCCCCTTCAATCAGGAGAATTTTGAGAGAGACTTGAATAGATTGAGGGAGAATTTTGTACTCGGAGAGATTCAGTAATTGTGGGAGCAGTGGGAATTTATGAATTATTATTTTTTCTATTGAAAGCTCGAGGAGAATATCCAAAGAAATTTTTTATTGATCCAGGACCGTAGGAGGCAGAGTCGGAGGAGTACTATTAAGGTTTACTTTTGTATTGGAACGATTTCAGAGAATTGTGAGAATGAACTCCAATTTGAAGATGATTCGGTCCCTGCTGAGGGAGATTAGGGCGATATCGAGTGAGGGGAAGATCAAGGATAATATTGCTGTGCAGTATGTGATGGAGCAGGCCAGGGCGCACAGGGAGACGTCGGAGACTCTCTGCAAGGCTCGGGAGGAGATGGAGCACTTGGCGGAGACGTACAACTGTTATTTGGCGTCGTTGAGGAGTTACAAACAGATTAATACGGAGTATGCTGGGGCTGGGGAGAGGAGCGTCAGGGAGACGGCTGATTTAGTTGGGTTCAAGCTTCCACATGATCCCAAGTGAATTAAACAGTTATCTATTGTGAGTTGGATTTGTAATCGTAGATGAGGTATTATTTGTATTAAAGATATGATGAGTTTAGTATGCAATTTTCAGTTTTTTCTTCTTTTTTTTCACTGTATTTCAAGGATGAAAAAATTCAATAGAAAATGTAGCGAATTCGCTAGCAAATTCTGTTGGAATTCTAATAGAAAAAATCTCAAGAGACAAATTCGAACAGAAATTCAAAATATATTGACTTTATCCTATCAAATATGCAATATAATCAGCCCAAAAAAACAAGCAGAATTTTTCAATAGGATTCCAATTGAATTTTTTATTTTTTCATGCGTGTAAAAATAAAAAATTAGGTCTCGTCTTTTATCAAAACGTTCGAGGAAAAGGGAAATTCAGGCTGAGGATTCAGGAAAAAGGATTAATTTTAAAAAATTTTAGCGAAATAATTTGTCCAGAGAAGTAAAAATCCCTCGATTTTTTCATCTCTAGGCATTTTTTCATAAAATACTCATGTAAAAAATGGATCTGAGATATATCTCATAATGAAATTAACGAAAGAATAAAAAAAATCGACTTGATCAAGAGAATGAAAAAAATTCAATAAATTACGTAAAAAACAACTTTATCTCCCAGTTCATATAAAATATTTCATAAAAAAATGGATTGAAAAACTAATAGAACGCTCGGAATCATGAATACTCCTTCCTGATGTATTTTGCGATGGTTGATAACTGCATGTTGCTGGTGCCCTCGTAGATTGTACCAATTTTGCAGTCCCTGAAGTACTTCTCCTGGGGGAAGTCTGTCGTGTATCCAACGCCTCCCATGAAATCTATGCACTTGGCTGTCACCTTGAGGGCAGTCTCTGTGGGGGAGGAATAAATGATTCATAACAATTCAAGGGATTGAATTAATTGTGAGTGGGTACCTGAGGCTACAAGCTTGGCCATCGCTGCGTCTTTCGTGAATTCTTGTTTTGCCTCTACTTTTCGAGCTGCGTTGTACACCAGGAGTCTTGCTGCCTCGAGCTCGGTGACTACCTGAGCTATTTGGTGTTGCATCGACTGGAATCAGAATGGATTTCTTCATTTCCTCACTTATATTCGCGAATTAAATTCGATTCGAATTCTATTGAAAATTTGATTAATTTTTTTTTTCGTCAAAGCGACACCTGTCACATCAACACCTTTTGATTTTCCTCTGTGAAACTGTACTCTGTACGTTATGAATATATACCCATTAGGCTTTATATTTTTTTTTTCTATACAAAAAAAAAACAATGTTTTTTTTCTATATAAAAAATACATTTATTCTTCATGAATCCCTGTTGTTATAATGTGTAAATTATCGAAATTATTTAAATTCATTGGCAAATTTCAAATTTTCAGTTTAAATGAAAATGATTTGATGGATTTTGATAGTTAATTCATCTTTTTTTTTTCATTTTTGTTATTTTTTTTCATTCCAAATCATCACTAATCAGTTTTCCTTTCTTTTATAGTTCTGTGTTTTTTAGTAAGAACTTCATTAGCTATACTTATAGCTATAGAAATAATTTTAGTTATCAATATTTGTAAGTATACTTAAATATTTATAGTCATAGTTCTGAATAGTTATTGTTATGTATAACTATTTACAGCTATAGTCATCTATAGTAATACCTATAGATAGAGTTAAATTATAGCCGAATAGATCGGTGACGGTATAAAGTGGAATTAAACAGTGCAGTTTTACGAATTCCTTAATGAATAATATTACTGAGATTTCACCTGAAATGAGAAAATATCCTTTCCAAACTGTTTCCTCTCCAAAGTATAAGGAATCGTGGCATCAAGGGCACCCTGAGCAATTCCAATCATCTGTGCACCGATGCCTATCCTTCCCTCGTTGAGGAACCCAGCTGCATACTTGTACCCCTGTCCAAACTCCCCCAGAATGTTCTCTTCAGGCACCCTCACGTTTTCAAAGTGCACCATGCAGGTCCCCGATGCCTTTATACCGAGTTTGTCTTCAGGTTTAGCTACAGTAACTCCTGGCATTTCTCTGTCAACGAGGAAAGTCGTAATTCCCCTGTATCCCTGCGAATAATTTTCATGGATGAATTGAAAATCCAATTGAATTCAATAATTCAATTCCATAATTTCCTCATTCCCCCGAATTTCTTAATTCGAAATTTAATTATTGAATCTAATTTAATATTGCTAATATTTAATTTCATATAATATTTAATATTGAATTTAATTCAATAACACTTTAATTCCCTCATTTCCCCGAATTTTTTAATTCGGAATTGAATTATTGAATTTAATTCAATTCAATAATTCAATTCCACAATTTCCTCATTCCCCCGAATTTCTTAATTCGAAATTGAATTATTGAATCTAATTTAATATTGTTAATATTTAATTTCATATAATATTCAATATTTAATATTGAATTTAATTCAATAACACTTTAATTTCCTCATTTCCCCGAATTTTTCAATTCGGAATTGAATTATTGAATTTAATTCAATTCAATAATTCAATTCAATTGAATTCAATAATTCAATAATTGAATTGAATTAAATTCAATAATTCAATTCCACAATTTCCTCATTCCCCCGAATTTTTGTAATAATCGTTATAGATACGCTTTTATCGTTATGTGTTTCTCAAATGAATTAGCGCACTCTGTCAATCGAGCCTCCAGCCTTATTTCAATCCACAATAAATCTCTGTGATAAGATAAGTTCGATCGAGGTCAGGCAGTTTTCACAAATAAGAAAAAATTACCGCTGATGGGTTTGCATTGGCGAAGACGATGAAAACTCCAGCGATGTCAGAGTTGGAGATCCACATTTTAGTGCCGTTGATTATGTAGTGAGATCCGTCCTTCTTGGCTTCGGTTTTGAGGGAAAAGGCGTCTGAACCTGCGCCTGGCTCTGTGAGACAAAAACTCCCAGCCTGTAGATTAATTTCATTATTTAACTGCTTTGTTCCTTATCGGAAATTACAATCATCATTATTAATTAATCTTTTATTAATACAAGAGGAGAGCACAGAGCGATAACTTTCTCCGCATTTTCTACCGCATTTTCCTCCGCATGGAGAAAGATAAATACACATAAATCACGATGATGTTATAATTTTCATAGCGAAGCGGTCAAACGGTTCGCAGAGTTTTTGAGGAATATCTCCGAATGCAAGGGAGATAGTGAAATTTTTGTTATTACCTTTTTTGTACCTCTCAATTCGCTCTACAAAAAACGAAAATTTTGCTAGCTGTTTTAGATTCCGAGATATTCATTGAAAACTAATTTCCAATGGATTTTTAATAGAATTTCGATTGAAATTCAGACGAATGGGTTTTCCTCTTCAATATTTTCTATACTAATACATCATTTTACATTTCAACATTTGTAGGAATCGACACAAATCTTCATTTTTTTCTATTAATATTTTCTCCTATCGGCTACTTACAAATTCTTGCGCCAGTTTCGGCAGATATTTAGCCTTTTGTGCCTCAGTACCAACTTTAATGGTAAGAGAATTAACTAAAGTGTTGTGAATGTCCACGAGAGCAGCTACGGCCCCGTCAACTTTAGCTACTTCCTCAACTGTCAAAATTGTCGTCAGGAAGCTACATCCGGCTCCACCGAGTTCACTTGGAATCTCCATTCCCATTAACTGATATGAAAAGTTGATCGATTAATACAAATTATCAATCATCTATCGGCGAGAAAAATCAGTTGTGAATTATCCTTGAATTATTCTATCTATGAAATTACTTTATCGACTCGATTATGACATTGTTGAGTCAATGAAGTAGTTTAATGGATAAAAAATAATAATTGCAGGAGAAAACACAATTCTAAAGATTCATTTTAACGCAGGGGTTCCGTTTCCCCTTAAGCACTAGTATCGAAATATACCATTACGCGTTCGTATAAAAATATACTATTGTTGGCCGATGGGAGGTGTGTATAGCTCGCCGGAGGCAAGTACTACCCAAGGGTCAAAGAGCACTTTCCCCACGACTGTCGAACTCTATTTTTCATCACAATGTCTGCAAAGTCGGGTTTTGCGCACCCGGAGCGTGCGTAAAATTTCGGTTTGCGCACAAGTGATGAAATCTTCAGAGTTTTGCCCCAGTTATAATGAAGGAAATTGGCGGCAGCAAGCCTTTGATCCCTAGAAAACGTTTCGGTACATTCTCCGATTGTTCTAAATTATATACAGAAGGATTCTCCTCTTCCCCCAAATCAGTGATAACTAAACACTTCGTGGTTTCAGCACATTACCCCGTTCTCAAATAGCTTCTTCAATAATCCATCATCAATCCTCCCCTCCTTCTCCATCTTCTTGACTAGTGGTGCTATTTCCTCCCTCGCCAATTTAGCAACTGATAAACAACATGTCACAATTATTTTGCAATGATCATCAGAAAATGAAAAACATTATGACAATTACCAGTCTCTTTCATCATAATCTCATCATCTGTAAACTGGGTCAAAGGTCCTGGTGTATGATTTAAGGCTGATGAAGACACGTGGAGTTTCTTCTTCTGGATAATGTCCCGTGGGATCTTGAAAAATCATGACACAGAAATCAATAGACGTGATTATCCCTCATGATTCTCTCTAAAATTAATTAAGGATATCCAAATATCTTTTACAGTTGATCAGACCAACTGAAGATTCAACTAATTTTTTTTTTCTTCTCGTATGCCCCTTCGGGTCTTTACGATTTGTTCCCTCCCCCCCCCCCCC